>NW_026990298.1:0-237000 GCF_963921805.1 Phalacrocorax carbo | reverse complement strand
AGAAGGCAGAGAATTAAGAATTAGGGACAGGGAGCCAGAGAAACAACAACAAAAAAAAACACCCAAAACAAAGGGAGATGGGGAGCAAAAGGAATCGCAATGCGTACAGAAAGGAGAGAGAAACAATTCTAAAACAGGGTCACGGGGAAGCCAGAGACAGCAAGATGGAGAAAGGACAAAAGCTACAGGCTACAGGGCAGAGAGGGAAGAATTAATGAATAGACACAGAGAGCTGGGCAGAAAGAGATGGAGAAAGGCTGAAGATCACACGGCCAACAGGGAAGAGAGAAGAGAGGGAGGAATTTCAAAACAGGGGCAAGAAGCCAGAGAGAGGGAGAGAGGCGCAACAATAAAATGGGGACAAGCCACAGGGCGGCGAGGAGGGAATCGATGAATAAGAACAGGAGACCAAAGAGAACACAATGTAGAATGGAAAAAAGGAACAGCGGCCTACAGGGAAGGAGGAATTAAAGATCAGGCACTGGGAGGCAGACAGAGACACATGAAGAAACAAGTAGGAAAAAAAAAAAAAAAACCACACAACGGCAATGGGCTACAAAGACAGACAGAGAGGGAAGAAATAAAACATAGCAGCAAGGAGCTGGACAGAGAGAGATGAGGACAAACAAATAGCACGGGTCTACGTGACAGAGAACGTGGAATTAGAACACAGAGAGGGGGAGCTGGACAGAGAGAGAGGCCGAGAGAAAAATCTAGACGGGCTACGGCGGGCAGAGGCAGGAATTAAAACCTAGGGACAGGGAGCTGGACAGAGAGAGACAGAGATCACAGGGAACAGCGGCGGGTGCAGGAAGAACAGGAATTCAAGAATAGGGAAAGGGAGCTGGACAGAGAAGAACTCAGGCAGGCAAGTAACAGTAGCAGGGTACAGAGCAGAGCAGACGAACTAAAAAGCGCGGCGGGAGCGTTGAGGCAGACAGAGAGAGATTAAGAAAAAAGTCACGGGCTACGTGGCAAAGCAGGAGGAACTCAGAAACGGGGATGGCAACCAAGGGAGAGTGAGCTGGTGAAGGATAACGGGTATTCAAAGTGAGGGACGGGGAGCTGGGAAAAGCGAGGCAGAGAAAAACAGAATCACAGAGAGAATCACACAAAGCCAAAAAAGAAGAAACTGAACAACAGGAACAGGTGTAACCAAAGCGATGAAATCAACCAACCAGAGACGGTGTTCCATTACGGGAACACGGAGCGTACGAATCAGCGCATCTGTCGATCTGCATTTTAGTCCCTAGGCGATCGTTAATGTCAGCAGAACAACAGACAACGTGCTTCTGTCAGAAAAGGATGACAAAACGCGGTTTCGTGTAGCGCACTGAGAAAACTAGCCAAGACTGCCAAGATTAAGAGCCAAGAAGGTAAAAGGCAATTCTGGCAGGGGAGATCGCGACCACCGACTCACGGACCACCACCGAGCCTGCGCAGTGATTTACATACGGAACGAGCAAGTTTGTACCAATCAGTAGACAGGACGATAATGAATATGTATGAATACGTAAAATTTTGATCTACAAATTCTACGGGAAAGGTGTGTGAGGTACGCACGCCAGGAGGAGCGATCCCCCGTGCATCTGGCGCCGTGAATAAAGAACGCCTGCTCTTTAATACTAGATTGGTGTTGAATAGATATTTCCGATTTTACCGTGTTTTTTGGTAACAGTTTTGGCACCCCAGATGGGAACCTGCTTTTGAATCTCGACGGATCCGCAGGACCGTGGGACCTGCAGCCAGCCCCAAGGAATTCTTGGGGAGAGCTTCCGATCCCCAGGCCAGAGAATTCTGAGAAAGATCCCCTGGACTGAAGTAAACAAGGCATTCGTTTAAGAAGAAACTTAGGTAGAATAATATGTGGCGTTAGCTTCCCACATAGGACAGGATAGTGGGTTTGAGTCCCACAGGCCTGCCCGTAAGGCGCGGCAAAAGCCACGCAGGGTTGGGGCCAAGAGGTACCTCGGTTGGTAAGTCTCTGCTAGGCGAAAGCCTGTGGAGCGGGACCCGAGGGTAGGGGGGTCTTCAACAGGGGGTTGAAGTCTCCAGGGATATCTAGCAGGGGGCTACAGATCCCAGTGGCGGATTCCCAGTGAGACCTCTAACGGGGGTTGGAGTCCCTCTGACTACTATTTGTGATAGTGCACTATCACAACTGCTAGTCGACTGGGAGATGGGAGCATTTCTGAGTAAGAAACCTATCCCACAGAGAACACCTTTGGGATGTACTTTGAAGCACTGGAAAGACATCGGGGGTGATGACCCACTAACTCGGAAACCATTAATTGAATATTGCAATCATTGGTGCCCAACGTATCAATTGGAAGGTGGGCACGAATGGCCAGAACAGGAGACATTGCAATATCATACCATCTTGCAATTAATGTTGTTTTGTAAAAAGGGAAGGCAAATGGGAAGAAGTGGCATATGTTGATTTGTTCTTTACACTGTGGAATCATCCAGCGTGGCAGAAACAGCGTGAGATATGTCCACAGGATTCTACAGCAATGTTTCTGAAAAGAGGAAAATGTGGTGAGAACTTGAAATGTTGCTCTACTTGTGATACTGGATACTTCACTTGATGGAACTGACAAGAAAATAGTATTGAATACAGCCAGAAGGCAGGTGCAGGGAGCACATGCTAACAGGAATTTACAGAGAACAACGAATAAGAATTTTCCATCTACAAATCCCGAGTGGGACCCTAATCAGCCAGGACCCAGGGGAATGTTGACTAGATGTCAGAGACAGATGTTATTTGGAGTAAGACATGCAATGCCAAAAGCCATAAATTTTGACCCATTTATTAAGTGAGACAAGAATTAAAGGAGTCCCCTTCAGCCTTTATGGAAAGACTGAAGGTGACCACCAGAAAATATACTCATTTGAACCCAGAAAAACACAGAAAAAGCAATTCAGTTGGTCTCTATATTCATAAGACAATCAGCCCCAGATTGGGGGGGGTGGGGGGGGGGAGTAAAAAAACCTTCAGAAACTAGAAGAACCTGAATCCAGAGATCTGGGTAAAATGCTTGAAGTAGCTTGGCATGAAGGAGACCAGAGGAATCAACCCTAGCTGAACACCTGGTTACACTGAAGCTAGGGAATGAAGAAATAGAATTTTTGGTAGATACGGGAGCCACTTCTTTGGTATTGAATACACGTAAAGAGAAAGTTGATCATAAACCAGTAGGTGTTGTTAGTGCGACAGGGCAAAGAAAAATTAGCCTTTCTTAGAGCCATTAAAGTTTAAATTGGAGAAGCAATGGGCAACTCACCAGTTTCTGTATATGCCTGAATGTCCACTGCCTCTGTTATGATGAGATCTATTAAGTAAATTAGATGCTCAAGTAACTTTTAAAGATGGAGAGATTAAATTACTAATACCAGAACAGAATCAAAAGCCACAGAGGCGAGAGCGTTTATGTTACAGGATTCCTCCAGGGAGGAACAGGTTCCCGAAGAAGTGGAAAACGTAGTAATTCCTTTGGTTTGAGCGAGCGGAGCTCCGGAGCGACCTAAGCGGGCAGAGCCGGTAAAAGTAACCTTAAAGCCTGGAGCCAAGCCGGTAAGGCAAAAACAATACCGTATTAAGCGAGAGGCTCGAAAAGGATTAGAGAAGTTAATTATAAATTTTTTTCAGAATATGAGCTCTTAGTAGAATGTGAATCAGAATATAGTACTCCTGTGCCGCCAGTAAAGAAATCTAGAGGCAAAGAGTATTAGCTGGTTCACGATTTAAGGGCTATATCTCAGGTGGTCCAAGATCTACATCCGGTAGTAGCTAATCCATACACTTTACTGACCTCTTTTAAAGGAGGAGCATAAATGGTTTACTGTACTAGATTTGAAGGATGCCTTCTTTTGCATACCTCCAGGCATAAAAAGTCAAAGCCTATTTGCTTTGGAATGGGAAAGCCCCACCACAGAATGAAAGACACAGCTAACATGGACCGTACTTCCACAAGGATTTAAAATTAGTCCTACGATATTTGGGACTCAGCTGGCAAGAAAAAAAATTAGAAATATAGAAATGTCTAGAAAAAACAGAACCCAGGGAGAGGCATACTGTTACAGAATGCAGACGACATTCTGATAGTGGCAGAAAGTAAAGAATAATGTTTTGAAATTTTTAAATTTTCTGGGCCAAGGAAGATGCGGAGTTTCCAGAAACAAAACCCAAATAGGAGAAGAAGCAGCCATTTATTTAGGATTTGAAATATCTCAGAGACAAAGACAATTAGAAAGTGAAAAGAAAGAAACTATTTGTCAAATTCCCGAACCTTGCGGCCCGAAGGAACTGAGAGCTTTTCTGAAAATAGTGAAATAGCGTCAGCTCTGGATTCTGAACTACAGACTGTATGTAAAACCATTATACGAGGCACTGAAAGAATCAAAGGATAAATATTTAACCTGGACGCCCGGATGCCAAACGGCATTCAAAGAACTGAAAAGAGCCTCAGTGATGGCCCCTGCATTAGGCCTACCCGATTTCGCTAAACCTTTTGAGCTGTTTGTCCACGAAAGACAACATTTAGCCCTTGGAGTGCTGACACAGCGACTGGGAACCTGGAAGAGACCCGTGGGCTACTTCTCCAAACAACTCGACCACGTGAGTAAAAGATGGCCTGGATGTTTATGGGCAGTGGCAACAGCAGCGCTGCCGATCCAGGAAGCCCCAAAGTTAACAATGGGACAAAAGATGACAGTATGTGTCCCGCACATAGCGGTGACTGTTTTAGAACAAAAGGGGGGTCGTTGGCTATCCCTTAGCAGAATGTTGAAATATCAAGTTGTTCTGTTAGAACAAGACCATGTGGAATCGAAGGCTACTGCTATACTGAATCCTGTATGTTTTTAACAACAGAAAACCTTACGGACAATTTCGAACACGATCGCTTGCTAACTATTGAACAAGTCTATTCCAGCAGACCAGGCCTGAGACACAAACCTCTGGGAAAATCCTGATCTGGAGTTGTTTACAGATGGAAGCAGCTCTGGGCGAGAAGAGAATGGCCGGATATGCTGTCGTTATCACCGCCGAGGGAATGGAGTCAGGGGCGCTGCCTGCGAACACCTCAGCACAGAAAGCAGTATTGGTAGCGTTGAAGCGAGCTCTGCGAATGGCAGAAGGACGAAGGATAAATATCTAGACTGATTCCAAACATGCATTTGGTGTGATCCACGATCATGGAGCTACTGGGAAGGAAAAAGGACTGCCATCAGCCCAAGAATCATTGATACAGCATAAAGAAGACATTCTCCAACTTCCGGAAGACGTGCAGAAACCAAAAGAAGTGGCGGTAAAGCGTTGCAAAGCTCATCGATTCGGCCAGACGGCTGTAAACATAAGCAAACGATTGACAGATAAAGCTGCAAAGAGGACTGCAGAGCAAGGTATCCTTGCACTAGTACCAGTAAAACAGATCGGAATTCCAAAGTTGAAACCGAGATTATTATAATAAATTGGATGAGCAATTAGCAGAACAATTGGAAGCATCACAAAACACAGAGAGATGGTAGGTAACACCAGAAAAACAAGTAATAATAATAACAACCCCACAAGTTATGACAGAACTTGCAAAAGAAAAGCATGAGCAAACACATTAGGGTGTAGATGCTACGGTTTTGAGTTTAAAAGCATCTGTAGCGTGTGTAGGCATGACAAGAATAATTAAACCCATGGTAGCTAAGTGTCCAATCTGTCCTAGAAATAATCCCCTGAACCAAAGGAAACCACCTTTAGGAGTAACAAAACAAAAAATTCTCCCGGAAATTATTAGCAAATTAAGTTCTCTGAGTTACCCAGACAAAATAGATATAGCAGTATTTGTTAGTGATGATGGACAAATTTTCTAGTTGGCCAGAAGCTTTCTCGTGCTGCACCAACAAAGCTAGAGTAGTAGTTAAAATGTTGCTGAAAGAAATAATACCAAGATTTAGAGTGCCAACAGGAATGTCCTCTGGGAGAGGACCACATTTTTTTGCAGAGGTAGTTCAACAAATTAATAAAATTTTGGGTATAAAATGGAACCTGCATATGCCCTAGAGACCACAATCAAGTGAAAACTTTGAGAAGATGAACCAAACACTGAACTGACATAGTGGAATATTATTGATCTAGGATGGAAGTATTGAGAAAATGATTATTTCAAAACTTCCAAAGGGGGGAAATGTAACCAAAGCGATGAAATCAACCAACCAGAGACGGTGTTCCATTACGGGAACACGGAGCGTACGAATCAGCGCATCTGTCGATCTGCATTTTAGTCCCTAGGCGATCGTTAATGTCAGCAGAACAACAGACAACGTGCTTCTGTCAGAAAAGGATGACAAAACGCGGTTTCGTGTAGCGCACTGAGAAAACTAGCCAAGACTGCCAAGATTAAGAGCCAAGAAGGTAAAAGGCAATTCTGGCAGGGGGAGATCGCGACCACCGACTCACGGACCACCACCGAGCCTGCGCAGTGATTTACATACGGAACGAGCCAGTTTGTACCGATCAGTAGACAGGACGATAATGAATATGTATGAATACGTAAAATTTTGATCTACAAATTCTACGGGAAAGGTGTGTGAGGTACGCACGCCAGGAGAAGCGATCCCCCGTGCATCTGGCGCCGTGAACAAAGAACGCCTGCTCTTTAATACTAAATCGGCGTTGAGGAGTTGTTTCCGATTTTACCGCGTTTTTCGGTAACACACGGAGTCAGACCAAGAGGGCCAGAGAAAGACAAAATACCGACAGGCTACAGAACAGAGCAGGAGGAATAAAAAAATAAAAACGGAGCCAGAGCCAGGCAGAGAGAGGCGGAGAAAGAACAAGTAGCCACAGGCTACAGGACAGAGAGAGGGAGGCCTGAAAAGACGGGGAGGCAGGGAGCCACTCAGAGCGAGATGGAGAAAGAAGGGGCGGGGGGGCGCCAAAAAAAAAAAAAAAAAAAATTTTGCAGCAGGTAAGGAAAGAGAGGGGGCCAGGGGGGAGAGACAGGGAGGGCCCAGGACGCACAAGAGAGGCAACGGGGCCCCAGTGGCCCAGGACTCACCGCGACTCTCGCTCTCAGCGCTGCTGGCACAATTTAGCCGTTCAGATGCTTCTTTCCCCTCCTCTCCGCCCTGCCTCTTCTGCAGCTCCAGACTCTAGGCCGTCCTCCACCTAAAGAGGATACATGGGTGTCTTACCGCTCTTACGAGATGAGGCTTCCTAGGCACGTAGCCTAGCTCGCTCGTGCACTACACGCCCGTACCCAACTCCCGGTTACGCGTACAGACCCTGCGGTGCACGTTGGTGGCCTGGCCCGCTGCGGGCTACGAAGGGGGATCCTCCCTCCCTCACCTGCAGGGACAGGCTCTCTCTTGCCTGCGGCAGGAAGGCAGCTGGCAGCCAGAGCGCCTTCAGTTTCTTCTGCTTTACCTTTCGTTGGCGTCTCCAGCTTCAGCCGAGGCAGCTCCTGTCCACAGCCGGGAAGGGCTCTGTGTGTCCCTTTTCGCCCCCGCGCTGCGAGGATGGCAACACCGGGCAGAGAGAAGCCACGCAAGCCTGAGACGGCTGCAGTCAACGGCATCCCCGGGGGAAGGACAGACAACCACGTCCTCAGCACGGTCTCTGGGAGAGGGAAAGAAGAAACAGCGACCGTCATTACCGTCGATCGACCCTGGCCAAAGCCCCTCCTTGCGCAGGGGCTTCTGGACACACCGCCCCTTCCCCGCGCTACTGCTAAGGGCCCCTGCGCCGAGGGGGAATCCAGTGCGCTCGAGGGCCGGCTCGCTGCCTTCACGACAGGGCCTGGGGGCGGCCAAGGGCTACGCAGCACGCTTCAGGGGAGGTGCCGGGGCTGGGGGCAGGCGCACGGGGCAAGGGGGGGGCCAGGGGAGGCTGAGCGGGAGCTCCGGTGAGCCGGGGAGGCGGCGGCCATCATCTGCGCCCTGGGCAGGGGGAAAAGGTCCTCCTCCTTTCCCTCTTCCCTTCTGTCAGCTCCCGGGGAACTCACCGCTTCTCGGGGAGCGGCCGCACCTGGAAGCCCCCAGAAATCAACACGAATCCAACCCCAAAAATACACCGCGCCTACCGTACGCGGCACGGCCGCCCGGCACCCGAGCGCCGGAACACCGCGCCTCCCGCCGCGCCCCGGCGAGCCACGTGACAGGGCCGGCAGCCACTGCGCCAGGACTACAGCTCCCGGCACGCTCTGCGCCACAACACGGCCGCCCGGCAGCCCCCCGCCACAAGGACTACAGCTCCCGGCATGCTCTGCGCCACAACACGGCCGCCCGGCAGCCCCCCGCCACAAGGACTACAGCTCCCGCCATGCTCTGCGCCACAACACGGCCGCCCGGCAGCCCCCCGCCACAACGACTACAGCTCCCGCCATGCTCTGCGCCACAACACGGCCGCCCGGCAGCCCCCCGCCACAACGACTACAGCTCCCGCCATGCTCTGCGCCACAACATGGCCGCCCGGCAGCCCCCCACCACAAGGACTACAGCTCCCGGCATGCTCTGCGCCACAACACGGCCGCCCGGCAGCCCCCCGCCACAACGACTACAGCTCCCGCCATGCTCTGCGCCACAACATGGCCGCCCGGCAGCCCCCCGCCACAACGACTACAGCTCCCGGCATGCTCTGCGCCACAACACGGCCGCCCGGCAGCCCCCCGCCACAAGGACTACAGCTCCCGCCATGCTCTGCGCCACAACACGGCCGCCCGGCAGCCCCCCGCCACAACGACTACAGCTCCCGCCATGCTCTGCGCCACAACACGGCCGCCCGGCAGCCCCCCGCCACAAGGACTACAGCTCCCGGCATGCTCTGCGCCACAACACGGCCGCACGGCAGCCCCCCGCCACAAGGCCTACAGCTCCCGCCATGCTCTGCGCCACAACATGGCCGCCCGCCCAGCCGCCACACGCACCACCACAGCTCCCGCCACGCCGCGAGCCCGCCCTCCCCGCTCTCTCACCCTGTGGGGCACCGTCCCTCCCGCCGCTGCCCCCGGAAGCCCCACCGAGCCCTCAGCACAGCCTCGCTCTCCCCACCGCCCGCTCCGACCCGCCGCTGCCCCGCCGCAGCCCTCCTCGGGGCTTGACCCGGCACGCAGCGGCCCCCCACCCAGCCCCCGCTCACCTCCTCCCTCGCTACACTCGCAGCCCGCTGACGCTCGGCCACAGCTCCGCTCCGCTCCGCCCTCGGCTCGCACTGGCCCCCCGGAGCAGGGCACCACCCCTTTTCCAGGGAGGAGCCGGCACCGCCAGCCCCACTGCCCGCACCTGGGGCTCCTCCAGCCAGACCCCGCCCACAGCTGAGGCGCAGCAGCAACGGGGGGCCCCCTCCCCTCACCCCCACAGTGCACCACCTCCTCCCCGGGCTCCATCACAGCCCCTTGCCCCACGCCAAGGGAGCGCAAACGCAGCCCTCAGGCCAAAGGAGAGGGCAGCTGTTTGTGCAGGCGCGCACGTAACAAGTCCCAGGAGCGATTCGTGGCTCAGGGTCCCCAACGCTCCCCCTGCCCCAAGGCCACCTCGGCCGCCGTTGCCGCAGCCGCACGGAGCTGGTGGTGGCTGGGATAGTGCTCATTTTCTCCACAGTAGCTAGGAAGGGATACGTTTTGGATTTATGCTCAAAACACCGTTAATAATGTAGAGATGTTTTGGTTCTTGCTGAGCACTGCTTCCACAGTCAGGGCCTCTTCTGGTTCTCTCAGTGCCCCACCAGCAAGTAGGCTGGGACAGCTGGGAAAGCTTTCCCAGCTAACTGACCAAAGGGATATTCCATACCATTTGACATCATGCTCAGCACACGCAGCTGGGGGAAGAAGGGGGAGTCCTTGGGGGGGGGGGGCTACGGCATTTCTCTCCCTAAGTAACCATGACACATGACAGAGCCCTGCTTTCCCAGAGGTGGCTCAACACCTGCCCGCCGAAAAGGAGGAGTGAATTAATTCCTTGCTTTGCTTCCACGCACAGCTTTTGCTTTACCTATTAAACAGTCTTGATCTCAGCCCATGATTTTTCTCACTTTTACCCTTCCAGCTCTCTCCCCCAGCCCACTGAGGGTGGAGCGAGCAAGCAGCTCCCTGGTGCAGAGTTGCCAGCTGGGGCTAAACCACGGCACGCGCTTGTCCGCGTTTGGCAGGAAAGGGACCGTCCGTCGCCCGGCTCCTGGAGCGACAGGCTGCTGGGCAGAGGGGGAGGCCACCAAAGGTGAGGAGCAGGGCACAGGACATTAGGAAGAGAGAAGAGAAGAGCGGCAGCCAGCTGGACGGGGGCGGGGGGGCGTGTGTGCGTGTAGTGAGAAGGCACGAGGCAGGGAACAGGACGGCCAGAGAAGGACAGGGAGCCTGACGGAGGTGGAGATACAAGCAGCAGAGAGAGGGGAAGAGAGGCAGCAGAAAGAGGGGGGAAGAGCAGGACACAGACCAACAAAGAAGGAAGAGGAGCAGGCTGGAGACGCACAAAGAACCTGGGGCAGGCAGCACGACAGCGAGGGAGGAAAGAAGAATAGGGGCAGGAAGCTGGACCGAGCGCGATGGAGGCAGACAAGACAAGCGACAAGAACAGGGCAGAAAGGGAAGAATGAAGCCACGGGGACAGGGAGCCGAGACAGCCAACAACGGAGGGAAGGGGCCGGGGAGGGAACACCACAAAACAAACCATGGGGCTACGTGGTACAGAGCACGAGAAGGCAGAGAATTAAGAATTAGGGACAGGGAGCCAGAGAAACAACAACAAAAAAAAACACCCAAAACAAAGGGAGATGGGGAGCAAAAGGAATCGCAATGCGTACAGAAAGGAGAGAGAAACAATTCTAAAACAGGGTCATGGGGAAGCCAGAGACAGCAAGATGGAGAAAGGACAAAAGCTACAGGCTACAGGGCAGAGAGGGAAGAATTAATGAATAGACACAGAGAGCTGGGCAGAAAGAGATGGAGAAAGGCTGAAGATCACACGGCCAACAGGGAAGAGAGAAGAGAGGGAGGAATTTTCAAAACAGGGGCAAGAAGCCAGAGAGAGGGAGAGAGGCGCAACAATAAAATGGGGACAAGCCACAGGGCGGCGAGGAGGGAATCGATGAATAAGAACAGGAGACCAAAGAGAACACAATGTAGAATGGAAAAAAGGAACAGCGGCCTACAGGGAAGGAGGAATTAAAGATCAGGCACTGGGAGGCAGACAGAGACACATGAAGAAACAAGTAGGAAAAAAAAAAAAAAAACCCACACAACGGCAATGGGCTACAAAGACAGACAGAGAGGGAAGAAATAAAACATAGCAGCAAGGAGCTGGACAGAGAGAGATGAGGACAAACAAATAGCACGGGTCTACGTGACAGAGGACGTGGAATTAGAACACAGAGAGGGGGAGCTGGACAGAGAGAGAGGCCGAGAGAAAAATCTAGACGGGCTACGGCGGGCAGAGGCAGGAATTAAAACCTAGGGACAGGGAGCTGGACAGAGAGAGACAGAGATCACAGGGAACAGCGGCGGGTGCAGGAAGAACAGGAATTCAAGAATAGGGAAAGGGAGCTGGACAGAGAAGAACTCAGGCAGGCAAGTAACAGTAGCAGGGTACAGAGCAGAGCAGACGAACTAAAAAGCGCGGCGGGAGCGTTGAGGCAGACAGAGAGAGATTAAGAAAAAAGTCACGGGCTACGTGGCAAAGCAGGAGGAACTCAGAAACGGGGATGGCAACCAAGGGAGAGTGAGCTGGTGAAGGATAACGGGTATTCAAAGTGAGGGACGGGGAGCTGGGAAAAGCGAGGCAGAGAAAAACAGAATCACAGAGAGAATCACACAAAGCCAAAAAAGAAGAAACTGAACAACAGGAACAGGTGTAACCAAAGCGATGAAATCAACCAACCAGAGACGGTGTTCCATTACGGGAACACGGAGCGTACGAATCAGCGCATCTGTCGATCTGCATTTTAGTCCCTAGGCGATCGTTAATGTCAGCAGAACAACAGACAACGTGCTTCTGTCAGAAAAGGATGACAAAACGCGGTTTCGTGTAGCGCACTGAGAAAACTAGCCAAGACTGCCAAGATTAAGAGCCAAGAAGGTAAAAGGCAATTCTGGCAGGGGGAGATCGCGACCACCGACTCACGGACCACCACCGAGCCTGCGCAGTGATTTACATACGGAACGAGCCAGTTTGTACCGATCAGTAGACAGGACGATAATGAATATGTATGAATACGTAAAATTTTGATCTACAAATTCTACGGGAAAGGTGTGTGAGGTACGCACGCCAGGAGAAGCGATCCCCCGTGCATCTGGCGCCGTGAATAAAGAACGCCTGCTCTTTAATACTAAATCGGCGTTGAGGAGTTGTTTCCGATTTTACCGCGTTTTTCGGTAACACACGGAGTCAGACCAAGAGGGCCAGAGAAAGACAAAATACCGACAGGCTACAGAACAGAGCAGGAGGAATAAAAAAATAAAAACGGAGCCAGAGCCAGGCAGAGAGAGGCGGAGAAAGAACAAGTAGCCACAGGCTACAGGACAGAGAGAGGGAGGCCTGAAAAGACGGGGAGGCAGGGAGCCACTCAGAGCGAGATGGAGAAAGAAGGGGCGGGGGGGCGCCAAAAAAAAAAAAAAAAAAATTTTGCAGCAGGTAAGGAAAGAGAGGGGGCCAGGGGGGAGAGACAGGGAGGGCCCAGGACGCACAAGAGAGGCAACGGGGCCCCAGTGGCCCAGGACTCACCGCGACTCTCGCTCTCAGCGCTGCTGGCACAATTTAGCCGTTCAGATGCTTCTTTCCCCTCCTCTCCGCCCTGCCTCTTCTGCAGCTCCAGACTCTAGGCCGTCCTCCACCTAAAGAGGATACATGGGTGTCTTACCGCTCTTACGAGATGAGGCTTCCTAGGCACGTAGCCTAGCTCGCTCGTGCACTACACGCCCGTACCCAACTCCCGGTTACGCGTACAGACCCTGCGGTGCACGTTGGTGGCCTGGCCCGCTGCGGGCTACGAAGGGGGATCCTCCCTCCCTCACCTGCAGGGACAGGCTCTCTCTTGCCTGCGGCAGGAAGGCAGCTGGCAGCCAGAGCGCCTTCAGTTTCTTCTGCTTTACCTTTCGTTGGCGTCTCCAGCTTCAGCCGAGGCAGCTCCTGTCCACAGCCGGGAAGGGCTCTGTGTGTCCCTTTTCGCCCCCGCGCTGCGAGGATGGCAACGCCGGGCAGAGAGAAGCCACGCAAGCCTGAGACGGCTGCAGTCAACGGCATCCCCGGGGGAAGGACAGACAACCACGTCCTCAGCACGGTCTCTGGGAGAGGGAAAGAAGAAACAGCGACCGTCATTACCGTCGATCGACCCTGGCCAAAGCCCCTCCTTGCGCAGGGGCTTCTGGACACACCGCCCCTTCCCCGCGCTACTGCTAAGGGCCCCTGCGCCGAGGGGGAATCCAGTGCGCTCGAGGGCCGGCTCGCTGCCTTCACGACAGGGCCTGGGGGCGGCCAAGGGCTACGCAGCACGCTTCAGGGGAGGTGCCGGGGCTGGGGGCAGGCGCACGGGGCAAGGGGGGGGCCAGGGGAGGCTGAGCGGGAGCTCCGGTGAGCCGGGGAGGCGGCGGCCATCATCTGCGCCCTGGGCAGGGGGAAAAGGTCCTCCTCCTTTCCCTCTTCCCTTCTGTCAGCTCCCGGGGAACTCACCGCTTCTCGGGGAGCGGCCGCACCTGGAAGCCCCCAGAAATCAACACGAATCCAACCCCAAAAATACACCGCGCCTACCGTACGCGGCACGGCCGCCCGGCACCCGAGCGCCGGAACGCCGCGCCTCCCGCCGCGCCCCGGCGAGCCACGTGACAGGGCCGGCAGCCACTGCGCCAGGACTACAGCTCCCGGCACGCTCTGCGCCACAACACGGCCGCCCGGCAGCCGCGCGCCGCAAGGACTACAGCTCCCGGCATGCTCTGCGCCACAACACGGCCGCCCGGCAGCCCCCCGCCACAACGACTACAGCTCCCGCCATGCTCTGCGCCACAACACGGCCGCCCGGCAGCCCCCCGCCACAAGGACTACAGCTCCCGGCATGCTCTGCGCCACAACATGGCCGCCCGGCAGCCCCCCGCCGCAAGGACTACAGCTCCCGCCATGCTCTGCGCCACAACACGGCCGCCCGCCCAGCCGCCACACGCACCACCACAGCTCCCGCCACGCCGCGAGCCCGCCCTCCCCGCTCTCTCACCCTGCGGGGCACCGCCCCTCCCGCCGATGCACCCGGAAGCCCCACCGAGCCCTCAGCACAGCCTCGCTCTCCCCACCGCCCGCTCCGACCCGCCGCAGCCCTCCTCGGGGCTTGACCCGGCACGCAGCGGCCCCCCACCCAGCCCCCGCTCACCTCCTCCCTCGCTACACTCGCAGCCCGCTGACGCTCGGCCACAGCTCCGCTCCGTCCCGCCCTCGGCTCACACTGGCCCCCCGGAGCAGGGCACCACCCCTTTTCCAGGGAGGAGCCGGCACCGCCAGCCCCACTGCCCGCACCTGGGGCTCCTCCAGCCAGACCCCGCCCACAGCTGAGGCGCAGCAGCAACGGGGGGCCCCCTCCCCTCACCCCCACAGTGCACCACCTCCTCCCCCGGGCTCCATCACAGCCCCTTGCCCCACGCCAAGGGAGCGCAAACGCAGCCCTCAGGCCAAAGGAGAGGGCAGCTGTTTGTGCAGGCGCGCACGTAACAAGTCCCAGGAGCGATTCGTGGCTCAGGGTCCCCAACGCTCCCCCTGCCCCAAGGCCACCTCGGCCGCCGTTGCCGCAGCCGCACGGAGCTGGTGGTGGCTGGGATAGTGCTCATTTTCTCCACAGTAGCTAGGAAGGGATACGTTTTGGATTTATGCTCAAAACACCGTTAATAATGTAGAGATGTTTTGGTTCTTGCTGAGCACTGCTTCCACAGTCAGGGCCTCTTCTGGTTCTCTCAGTGCCCCACCAGCAAGTAGGCTGGGACAGCTGGGAAAGCTTTCCCAGCTAACTGACCAAAGGGATATTCCATACCATTTGACATCATGCTCAGCACACGCAGCTGGGGGAAGAAGGGGGAGTCCTTGGGGGGGGGGGGGGGGGGGGGGGGCTACGGCATTTCTCTCCCTAAGTAACCATGACACATGACAGAGCCCTGCTTTCCCAGAGGTGGCTCAACACCTGCCCGCCGAAAAGGAGGAGTGAATTAATTCCTTGCTTTGCTTCCACGCACAGCTTTTGCTTTACCTATTAAACAGTCTTGAGCTCAGCCCATGATTTTTCTCACTTTTACCCTTCCAGCTCTCTCCCCCAGCCCACTGAGGGTGGAGCGAGCAAGCAGCTCCCTGGTGCAGAGTTGCCAGCTGGGGCTAAACCACGGCACGCGCTTGTCCGCGTTTGGCAGGAAAGGGACCGTCCGTCGCCCGGCTCCTGGAGCGACAGGCTGCTGGGCAGAGGGGGAGGCCACCAAAGGTGAGGAGCAGGGCACAGGACATTAGGAAGAGAGAAGAGAAGAGCGGCAGCCAGCTGGACGGGGGCGGGGGGGCGTGTGTGCGTGTAGTGAGAAGGCACGAGGCAGGGAACAGGACGGCCAGAGAAGGACAGGGAGCCTGACGGAGGTGGAGATACAAGCAGCAGAGAGAGGGGAAGAGAGGCAGCAGAAAGAGGGGGGAAGAGCAGGACACAGACCAACAAAGAAGGAAGAGGAGCAGGCTGGAGACGCACAAAGAACCTGGGGCAGGCAGCACGACAGCGAGGGAGGAAAGAAGAATAGGGGCAGGAAGCTGGACCGAGCGCGATGGAGACAGACAAGACAAGCGACAAGAACAGGGCAGAAAGGGAAGAATGAAGCCACGGGGACAGGGAGCCGAGACAGCCAACAACGGAGGGAAGGGGCCGGGGAGGGAACACCACAAAACAAACCATGGGGCTACGTGGTACAGAGCACGAGAAGGCAGAGAATTAAGAATTAGGGACAGGGAGCCAGAGAAACAACAACAAAAAAAAACACCCAAAACAAAGGGAGATGGGGAGCAAAAGGAATCGCAATGCGTACAGAAAGGAGAGAGAAACAATTCTAAAACAGGGTCATGGGGAAGCCAGAGACAGCAAGATGGAGAAAGGACAAAAGCTACAGGCTACAGGGCAGAGAGGGAAGAATTAATGAATAGACACAGAGAGCTGGGCAGAAAGAGATGGAGAAAGGCTGAAGATCACACGGCCAACAGGGAAGAGAGAAGAGAGGGAGGAATTTTCAAAACAGGGGCAAGAAGCCAGAGAGAGGGAGAGAGGCGCAACAATAAAATGGGGACAAGCCACAGGGCGGCGAGGAGGGAATCGATGAATAAGAACAGGAGACCAAAGAGAACACAATGTAGAATGGAAAAAAGGAACAGCGGCCTACAGGGAAGGAGGAATTAAAGATCAGGCACTGGGAGGCAGACAGAGACACATGAAGAAACAAGTAGGAAAAAAAAAAAAAAAAAAACACACAACGGCAATGGGCTACAAAGACAGACAGAGAGGGAAGAAATAAAACATAGCAGCAAGGAGCTGGACAGAGAGAGATGAGGACAAACAAACAGCACGGGTCTACGTGACAGAGGACGTGGAATTAGAACACAGAGAGGGGGAGCTGGACAGAGAGAGAGGCCGAGAGAAAAATCTAGACGGGCTACGGCGGGCAGAGGCAGGAATTAAAACCTAGGGACAGGGAGCTGGACAGAGAGAGACAGAGATCACAGGGAACAGCGGCGGGTGCAGGAAGAACAGGAATTCAAGAATAGGGAAAGGGAGCTGGACAGAGAAGAACTCAGGCAGGCAAGTAACAGTAGCAGGGTACAGAGCAGAGCAGACGAACTAAAAAGCGCGGCGGGAGCGTTGAGGCAGACAGAGAGAGATTAAGAAAAAAGTCACGGGCTACGTGGCAAAGCAGGAGGAACTCAGAAACGGGGATGGCAACCAAGGGAGAGTGAGCTGGTGAAGGATAACGGGTATTCAAAGTGAGGGACGGGGAGCTGGGAAAAGCGAGGCAGAGAAAAACAGAATCACAGAGAGAATCACACAAAGCCAAAAAAGAAGAAACTGAACAACAGGAACAGGTGTAACCAAAGCGATGAAATCAACCAACCAGAGACGGTGTTCCATTACGGGAACACGGAGCGTACGAATCAGCGCATCTGTCGATCTGCATTTTAGTCCCTAGGCGATCGTTAATGTCAGCAGAACAACAGACAACGTGCTTCTGTCAGAAAAGGATGACAAAACGCGGTTTCGTGTAGCGCACTGAGAAAACTAGCCAAGACTGCCAAGATTAAGAGCCAAGAAGGTAAAAGGCAATTCTGGCAGGGGGAGATCGCGACCACCGACTCACGGACCACCACCGAGCCTGCGCAGTGATTTACATACGGAACGAGCCAGTTTGTACCGATCAGTAGACAGGACGATAATGAATATGTATGAATACGTAAAATTTTGATCTACAAATTCTACGGGAAAGGTGTGTGAGGTACGCACGCCAGGAGAAGCGATCCCCCGTGCATCTGGCGCCGTGAACAAAGAACGCCTGCTCTTTAATACTAAATCGGCGTTGAGGAGTTGTTTCCGATTTTACCGCGTTTTTCGGTAACACACGGAGTCAGACCAAGAGGGCCAGAGAAAGACAAAATACCGACAGGCTACAGAACAGAGCAGGAGGAATAAAAAAATAAAAACGGAGCCAGAGCCAGGCAGAGAGAGGCGGAGAAAGAACAAGTAGCCACAGGCTACAGGACAGAGAGAGGGAGGCCTGAAAAGACGGGGAGGCAGGGAGCCACTCAGAGCGAGATGGAGAAAGAAGGGGCGGGGGGGCGCCAAAAAAAAAAACACAACAATTTTGCAGCAGGTAAGGAAAGAGAGGGGGCCAGGGGGGAGAGACAGGGAGGGCCCAGGACGCACAAGAGAGGCAACGGGGCCCCAGTGGCCCAGGACTCACCGCGACTCTCGCTCTCAGCGCTGCTGGCACAATTTAGCCGTTCAGATGCTTCTTTCCCCTCCTCTCCGCCCTGCCTCTTCTGCAGCTCCAGACTCTAGGCCGTCCTCCACCTAAAGAGGATACATGGGTGTCTTACCGCTCTTACGAGATGAGGCTTCCTAGGCACGTAGCCTAGCTCGCTCGTGCACTACACGCCCGTACCCAACTCCCGGTTACGCGTACAGACCCTGCGGTGCACGTTGGTGGCCTGGCCCGCTGCGGGCTACGAAGGGGGATCCTCCCTCCCTCACCTGCAGGGACAGGCTCTCTCTTGCCTGCGGCAGGAAGGCAGCTGGCAGCCAGAGCGCCTTCAGTTTCTTCTGCTTTACCTTTCGTTGGCGTCTCCAGCTTCAGCCGAGGCAGCTCCTGTCCACAGCCGGGAAGGGCTCTGTGTGTCCCTTTTCGCCCCCGCGCTGCGAGGATGGCAACACCGGGCAGAGAGAAGCCACGCAAGCCTGAGACGGCTGCAGTCAACGGCATCCCCGGGGGAAGGACAGACAACCACGTCCTCAGCACGGTCTCTGGGAGAGGGAAAGAAGAAACAGCGACCGTCATTACCGTCGATCGACCCTGGCCAAAGCCCCTCCTTGCGCAGGGGCTTCTGGACACACCGCCCCTTCCCCGCGCTACTGCTAAGGGCCCCTGCGCCGAGGGGGAATCCAGTGCGCTCGAGGGCCGGCTCGCTGCCTTCACGACAGGGCCTGGGGGCGGCCAAGGGCTACGCAGCACGCTTCAGGGGAGGTGCCGGGGCTGGGGGCAGGCGCACGGGGCAAGGGGGGGGCCAGGGGAGGCTGAGCGGGAGCTCCGGTGAGCCGGGGAGGCGGCGGCCATCATCTGCGCCCTGGGCAGGGGGAAAAGGTCCTCCTCCTTTCCCTCTTCCCTTCTGTCAGCTCCCGGGGAACTCACCGCTTCTCGGGGAGCGGCCGCACCTGGAAGCCCCCAGAAATCAACACGAATCCAACCCCAAAAATACACCGCGCCTACCGTACGCGGCACGGCCGCCCGGCACCCGAGCGCCGGAACACCGCGCCTCCCGCCGCGCCCCGGCGAGCCACGTGACAGGGCCGGCAGCCACTGCGCCAGGACTACAGCTCCCGGCACGCTGTGCGCCACAACACGGCCGCCCGGCAGCCCCCCGCCGCAAGGACTACAGCTCCCGGCATGCTCTGCGCCACAACACGGCCGCACGGCAGCCCCCGCCACAAGGACTACAGCTCCCGGCATGCTCTGCGCCACAACACGGCCGCCCGGCAGCCCCCCGCCACAAGGACTACAGCTCCCGGCATGCTCTGCGCCACAACACGGCCGCCCGGCAGCCCCCCGCCACAAGGACTACAGCTCCCGGCATGCTCTGCGCCACAACACGGCCGCCCGGCAGCCCCCCGCCACAACGACTACAGCTCCCGCCATGCTCTGCGCCACAACACGGCCGCCCGGCAGCCCCCCGCCACAACGACTACAGCTCCCGCCATGCTCTGCGCCACAACACGGCCGCCCGGCAGCCCCCCGCCACAACGACTACAGCTCCCGCCATGCTCTGCGCCACAACATGGCCGCCCGGCAGCCCCCCGCCACAAGGACTACAGCTCCCGGCATGCTCTGCGCCACAACACGGCCGCCCGGCAGCCCCCCGCCACAACGACTACAGCTCCCGCCATGCTCTGCGCCACAACATGGCCGCCCGGCAGCCCCCCGCCACAACGACTACAGCTCCCGGCATGCTCTGCGCCACAACACGGCCGCCCGGCAGCCCCCCGCCACAAGGACTACAGCTCCCGCCATGCTCTGCGCCACAACACGGCCGCCCGGCAGCCCCCCGCCACAACGACTACAGCTCCCGCCATGCTCTGCGCCACAACACGGCCGCCCGGCAGCCCCCCGCCACAAGGACTACAGCTCCCGGCATGCTCTGCGCCACAACACGGCCGCACGGCAGCCCCCCGCCACAAGGCCTACAGCTCCCGCCATGCTCTGCGCCACAACATGGCCGCCCGCCCAGCCGCCACACGCACCACCACAGCTCCCGCCACGCCGCGAGCCCGCCCTCCCCGCTCTCTCACCCTGCGGGGCACCGTCCCTCCCGCCGCTGCCCCCGGAAGCCCCACCGAGCCCTCAGCACAGCCTCGCTCTCCCCACCGCCCGCTCCGACCCGCCGCTGCCCCGCCGCAGCCCTCCTCGGGGCTTGACCCGGCACGCAGCGGCCCCCCACCCAGCCCCCGCTCACCTCCTCCCTCGCTACACTCGCAGCCCGCTGACGCTCGGCCACAGCTCCGCTCCGTCCCGCCCTCGGCTCACACTGGCCCCCCGGAGCAGGGCACCACCCCTTTTCCAGGGAGGAGCCGGCACCGCCAGCCCCACTGCCCGCACCTGGGGCTCCTCCAGCCAGACCCCGCCCACAGCTGAGGCGCAGCAGCAACGGGGGGCCCCCTCCCCTCACCCCCACAGTGCACCACCTCCTCCCCGGGCTCCATCACAGCCCCTTGCCCCACGCCAAGGGAGCGCAAACGCAGCCCTCAGGCCAAAGGAGAGGGCAGCTGTTTGTGCAGGCGCGCACGTAACAAGTCCCAGGAGCGATTCGTGGCTCAGGGTCCCCAACGCTCCCCCTGCCCCAAGGCCACCTCGGCCGCCGTTGCCGCAGCCGCACGGAGCTGGTGGTGGCTGGGATAGTGCTCATTTTCTCCACAGTAGCTAGGAAGGGATACGTTTTGGATTTATGCTCAAAACACCGTTAATAATGTAGAGATGTTTTGGTTCTTGCTGAGCACTGCTTCCACAGTCAGGGCCTCTTCTGGTTCTCTCAGTGCCCCACCAGCAAGTAGGCTGGGACAGCTGGGAAAGCTTTCCCAGCTAACTGACCAAAGGGATATTCCATACCATTTGACATCATGCTCAGCACACGCAGCTGGGGGAAGAAGGGGGAGTCCTTGGGGGGGGGGGGCTACGGCATTTCTCTCCCTAAGTAACCATGACACATGACAGAGCCCTGCTTTCCCAGAGGTGGCTCAACACCTGCCCGCCGAAAAGGAGGAGTGAATTAATTCCTTGCTTTGCTTCCACGCACAGCTTTTGCTTTACCTATTAAACAGTCTTGATCTCAGCCCATGATTTTTCTCACTTTTACCCTTCCAGCTCTCTCCCCCAGCCCACTGAGGGTGGAGCGAGCAAGCAGCTCCCTGGTGCAGAGTTGCCAGCTGGGGCTAAACCACGGCACGCGCTTGTCCGCGTTTGGCAGGAAAGGGACCGTCCGTCGCCCGGCTCCTGGAGCGACAGGCTGCTGGGCAGAGGGGGAGGCCACCAAAGGTGAGGAGCAGGGCACAGGACATTAGGAAGAGAGAAGAGAAGAGCGGCAGCCAGCTGGACGGGGGCGGGGGGGCGTGTGTGCGTGTAGTGAGAAGGCACGAGGCAGGGAACAGGACGGCCAGAGAAGGACAGGGAGCCTGACGGAGGTGGAGATACAAGCAGCAGAGAGAGGGGAAGAGAGGCAGCAGAAAGAGGGGGGAAGAGCAGGACACAGACCAACAAAGAAGGAAGAGGAGCAGGCTGGAGACGCACAAAGAACCTGGGGCAGGCAGCACGACAGCGAGGGAGGAAAGAAGAATAGGGGCAGGAAGCTGGACCGAGCGCGATGGAGGCAGACAAGACAAGCGACAAGAACAGGGCAGAGAGGGAAGAATGAAGCCACGGGGACAGGGAGCCGAGACAGCCAACAACGGAGGGAAGGGGCCGGGGAGGGAACACCACAAAACAAACCATGGGGCTACGTGGTACAGAGCACGAGAAGGCAGAGAATTAAGAATTAGGGACAGGGAGCCAGAGAAACAACAACAAAAAAAAACACCCAAAACAAAGGGAGATGGGGAGCAAAAGGAATCGCAATGCGTACAGAAAGGAGAGAGAAACAATTCTAAAACAGGGTCATGGGGAAGCCAGAGACAGCAAGATGGAGAAAGGACAAAAGCTACAGGCTACAGGGCAGAGAGGGAAGAATTAATGAATAGACACAGAGAGCTGGGCAGAAAGAGATGGAGAAAGGCTGAAGATCACACGGCCAACAGGGAAGAGAGAAGAGAGGGAGGAATTTTCAAAACAGGGGCAAGAAGCCAGAGAGAGGGAGAGAGGCGCAACAATAAAATGGGGACAGGCCACAGGGCGGCGAGGAGGGAATCGATGAATAAGAACAGGAGACCAAAGAGAACACAATGTAGAATGGAAAAAAGGAACAGCGGCCTACAGGGAAGGAGGAATTAAAGATCAGGCACTGGGAGGCAGACAGAGACACATGAAGAAACAAGTAGGAAAAAAAAAAAAAAAACCCACACAACGGCAATGGGCTACAAAGACAGACAGAGAGGGAAGAAATAAAACATAGCAGCAAGGAGCTGGACAGAGAGAGATGAGGACAAACAAATAGCACGGGTCTACGTGACAGAGAACGTGGAATTAGAACACAGAGAGGGGGAGCTGGACAGAGAGAGAGGCCGAGAGAAAAATCTAGACGGGCTACGGCGGGCAGAGGCAGGAATTAAAACCTAGGGACAGGGAGCTGGACAGAGAGAGACAGAGATCACAGGGAACAGCGGCGGGTGCAGGAAGAACAGGAATTCAAGAATAGGGAAAGGGAGCTGGACAGAGAAGAACTCAGGCAGGCAAGTAACAGTAGCAGGGTACAGAGCAGAGCAGACGAACTAAAAAGCGCGGCGGGAGCGTTGAGGCAGACAGAGAGAGATTAAGAAAAAAGTCACGGGCTACGTGGCAAAGCAGGAGGAACTCAGAAACGGGGATGGCAACCAAGGGAGAGTGAGCTGGTGAAGGATAACGGGTATTCAAAGTGAGGGACGGGGAGCTGGGAAAAGCGAGGCAGAGAAAAACAGAATCACAGAGAGAATCACACAAAGCCAAAAAAGAAGAAACTGAACAACAGGAACAGGTGTAACCAAAGCGATGAAATCAACCAACCAGAGACGGTGTTCCATTACGGGAACACGGAGCGTACGAATCAGCGCATCTGTCGATCTGCATTTTAGTCCCTAGGCGATCGTTAATGTCAGCAGAACAACAGACAACGTGCTTCTGTCAGAAAAGGATGACAAAACGCGGTTTCGTGTAGCGCACTGAGAAAACTAGCCAAGACTGCCAAGATTAAGAGCCAAGAAGGTAAAAGGCAATTCTGGCAGGGGGAGATCGCGACCACCGACTCACGGACCACCACCGAGCCTGCGCAGTGATTTACATACGGAACGAGCCAGTTTGTACCGATCAGTAGACAGGACGATAATGAATATGTATGAATACGTAAAATTTTGATCTACAAATTCTACGGGAAAGGTGTGTGAGGTACGCACGCCAGGAGAAGCGATCCCCCGTGCATCTGGCGCCGTGAATAAAGAACGCCTGCTCTTTAATACTAAATCGGCGTTGAGGAGTTGTTTCCGATTTTACCGCGTTTTTCGGTAACACACGGAGTCAGACCAAGAGGGCCAGAGAAAGACAAAATACCGACAGGCTACAGAACAGAGCAGGAGGAATAAAAAAATAAAAACGGAGCCAGAGCCAGGCAGAGAGAGGCGGAGAAAGAACAAGTAGCCACAGGCTACAGGACAGAGAGAGGGAGGCCTGAAAAGACGGGGAGGCAGGGAGCCACTCAGAGCGAGATGGAGAAAGAAGGGGCGGGGGGGCGCCAAAAAAAAAAAAAAAAAAAATTTTGCAGCAGGTAAGGAAAGAGAGGGGGCCAGGGGGGAGAGACAGGGAGGGCCCAGGACGCACAAGAGAGGCAACGGGGCCCCAGTGGCCCAGGACTCACCGCGACTCTCGCTCTCAGCGCTGCTGGCACAATTTAGCCGTTCAGATGCTTCTTTCCCCTCCTCTCCGCCCTGCCTCTTCTGCAGCTCCAGACTCTAGGCCGTCCTCCACCTAAAGAGGATACATGGGTGTCTTACCGCTCTTACGAGATGAGGCTTCCTAGGCACGTAGCCTAGCTCGCTCGTGCACTACACGCCCGTACCCAACTCCCGGTTACGCGTACAGACCCTGCGGTGCACGTTGGTGGCCTGGCCCGCTGCGGGCTACGAAGGGGGATCCTCCCTCCCTCACCTGCAGGGACAGGCTCTCTCTTGCCTGCGGCAGGAAGGCAGCTGGCAGCCAGAGCGCCTTCAGTTTCTTCTGCTTTACCTTTCGTTGGCGTCTCCAGCTTCAGCCGAGGCAGCTCCTGTCCACAGCCGGGAAGGGCTCTGTGTGTCCCTTTTCGCCCCCGCGCTGCGAGGATGGCAACGCCGGGCAGAGAGAAGCCACGGAAGCCTGAGACGGCTGCAGTCAACGGCATCCCCGGGGGAAGGACAGACAACCACGTCCTCAGCACGGTCTCTGGGAGAGGGAAAGAAGAAACAGCGACCGTCATTACCGTCGATCGACCCTGGCCAAAGCCCCTCCTTGCGCAGGGGCTTCTGGACACACCGCCCCTTCCCCGCGCTACTGCTAAGGGCCCCTGCGCCGAGGGGGAATCCAGTGCGCTCGAGGGCCGGCTCGCTGCCTTCACGACAGGGCCTGGGGGCGGCCAAGGGCTACGCAGCACGCTTCAGGGGAGGTGCCGGGGCTGGGGGCAGGCGCACGGGGCAAGGGGGGGGCCAGGGGAGGCTGAGCGGGAGCTCCGGTGAGCCGGGGAGGCGGCGGCCATCATCTGCGCCCTGGGCAGGGGGAAAAGGTCCTCCTCCTTTCCCTCTTCCCTTCTGTCAGCTCCCGGGGAACTCACCGCTTCTCGGGGAGCGGCCGCACCTGGAAGCCCCCAGAAATCAACACGAATCCAACCCCAAAAATACACCGCGCCTACCGTACGCGGCACGGCCGCCCGGCACCCGAGCGCCGGAACGCCGCGCCTCCCGCCGCGCCCCGGCGAGCCACGTGACAGGGCCGGCAGCCACTGCGCCAGGACTACAGCTCCCGGCACGCTGTGCGCCACAACACGGCCGCCCGGCAGCCCCCCACCGCAAGGACTACAGCTCCCGGCATGCTCTGCGCCACAACACGGCCGCCCGGCAGCCCCCCGCCACAAGGACTACAGCTCCCGCCATGCTCTGCGCCACAACACGGCCGCCCGGCAGCCGCGCGCCGCAAGGACTACAGCTCCCGGCATGCTCTGCGCCACAACACGGCCGCACGGCAGCCCCCCGCCACAAGGACTACAGCTCCCGGCATGCTCTGCGCCACAACATGGCCGCCCGGGAGCCGCGCGCCACAAGGACTACAGCTCCCGCCATGCTCTGCGCCACAACACGGCCGCCCGCCCAGCCGCCACACGCACCACCACAGCTCCCGCCACGCCGCGAGCCCGCCCTCCCCGCTCTCTCACCCTGCGGGGCACCGTCCCTCCCGCCGCTGCCCCCGGAAGCCCCACCGAGCCCTCAGCACAGCCTCGCTCTCCCCACCGCCCGCTCCGACCCGCCGCAGCCCTCCTCGGGGCTTGACCCGGCACGCAGCGGCCCCCCACCCAGCCCCCGCTCACCTCCTCCCTCGCTACACTCGCAGCCCGCTGACGCTCGGCCACAGCTCCGCTCCGCCCCGCCCTCGGCTCGCACTGGCCCCCCGGAGCAGGGCACCACCCCTTTTCCAGGGAGGAGCCGGCACCGCCAGCCCCACTGCCCGCACCTGGGGCTCCTCCAGCCAGACCCCGCCCACAGCTGAGGCGCAGCAGCAACGGGGGGCCCCCTCCCCTCACCCCCACAGTGCACCACCTCCTCCCCGGGCTCCATCACAGCCCCTTGCCCCACGCCAAGGGAGCGCAAACGCAGCCCTCAGGCCAAAGGAGAGGGCAGCTGTTTGTGCAGGCGCGCACGTAACAAGTCCCAGGAGCGATTCGTGGCTCAGGGTCCCCAACGCTCCCCCTGCCCCAAGGCCACCTCGGCCGCCGTTGCCGCAGCCGCACGGAGCTGGTGGTGGCTGGGATAGTGCTCATTTTCTCCACAGTAGCTAGGAAGGGATACGTTTTGGATTTATGCTCAAAACACCGTTAATAATGTAGAGATGTTTTGGTTCTTGCTGAGCACTGCTTCCACAGTCAGGGCCTCTTCTGGTTCTCTCAGTGCCCCACCAGCAAGTAGGCTGGGACAGCTGGGAAAGCTTTCCCAGCTAACTGACCAAAGGGATATTCCATACCATTTGACATCATGCTCAGCACACGCAGCTGGGGGAAGAAGGGGGAGTCCTTGGGGGGGGGGGGCTACGGCATTTCTCTCCCTAAGTAACCATGACACATGACAGAGCCCTGCTTTCCCAGAGGTGGCTCAACACCTGCCCGCCGAAAAGGAGGAGTGAATTAATTCCTTGCTTTGCTTCCACGCACAGCTTTTGCTTTACCTATTAAACAGTCTTGATCTCAGCCCATGATTTTTCTCACTTTTACCCTTCCAGCTCTCTCCCCCAGCCCACTGAGGGTGGAGCGAGCAAGCAGCTCCCTGGTGCAGAGTTGCCAGCTGGGGCTAAACCACGGCACGCGCTTGTCCGCGTTTGGCAGGAAAGGGACCGTCCGTCGCCCGGCTCCTGGAGCGACAGGCTGCTGGGCAGAGGGGGAGGCCACCAAAGGTGAGGAGCAGGGCACAGGACATTAGGAAGAGAGAAGAGAAGAGCGGCAGCCGGCTGGACGGGGGCGGGGGGGCGTGTGTGCGTGTAGTGAGAAGGCACGAGGCAGGGAACAGGACGGCCAGAGAAGGACAGGGAGCCTGACGGAGGTGGAGATACAAGCAGCAGAGAGAGGGGAAGGGAGGCAGCAGAAAGAGGGGGGAAGAGCAGGACACAGACCAACAAAGAAGGAAGAGGAGCAGGCTGGAGACGCACAAAGAACCTGGGGCAGGCAGCACGACAGCGAGGGAGGAAAGAAGAATAGGGGCAGGAAGCTGGACCGAGCGCGATGGAGACAGACAAGACAAGCGACAAGAACAGGGCAGAAAGGGAAGAATGAAGCCACGGGGACAGGGAGCCGAGACAGCCAACAACGGAGGGAAGGGGCCGGGGAGGGAACACCACAAAACAAACCATGGGGCTATGTGGTACAGAGCACGAGAAGGCAGAGAATTAAGAATTAGGGACAGGGAGCCAGAGAAACAACAACAAAAAAAAACACCCAAAACAAAGGGAGATGGGGAGCAAAAGGAATCGCAATGCGTACAGAAAGGAGAGAGAAACAATTCTAAAACAGGGTCATGGGGAAGCCAGAGACAGCAAGATGGAGAAAGGACAAAAGCTACAGGCTACAGGGCAGAGAGGGAAGAATTAATGAATAGACACAGAGAGCTGGGCAGAAAGAGATGGAGAAAGGCTGAAGATCACACGGCCAACAGGGAAGAGAGAAGAGAGGGAGGAATTTTCAAAACAGGGGCAAGAAGCCAGAGAGAGGGAGAGAGGCGCAACAATAAAATGGGGACAAGCCACAGGGCGGCGAGGAGGGAATCGATGAATAAGAACAGGAGACCAAAGAGAACACAATGTAGAATGGAAAAAAGGAACAGCGGCCTACAGGGAAGGAGGAATTAAAGATCAGGCACTGGGAGGCAGACAGAGACACATGAAGAAACAAGTAGGAAAAAAAAAAAAAAAACCCACACAACGGCAATGGGCTACAAAGACAGACAGAGAGGGAAGAAATAAAACATAGCAGCAAGGAGCTGGACAGAGAGAGATGAGGACAAACAAATAGCACGGGTCTACGTGACAGAGGACGTGGAATTAGAACACAGAGAGGGGGAGCTGGACAGAGAGAGAGGCCGAGAGAAAAATCTAGACGGGCTACGGCGGGCAGAGGCAGGAATTAAAACCTAGGGACAGGGAGCTGGACAGAGAGAGACAGAGATCACAGGGAACAGCGGCGGGTGCAGGAAGAACAGGAATTCAAGAATAGGGAAAGGGAGCTGGACAGAGAAGAACTCAGGCAGGCAAGTAACAGTAGCAGGGTACAGAGCAGAGCAGACGAACTAAAAAGCGCGGCGGGAGCGTTGAGGCAGACAGAGAGAGATTAAGAAAAAAGTCACGGGCTACGTGGCAAAGCAGGAGGAACTCAGAAACGGGGATGGCAACCAAGGGAGAGTGAGCTGGTGAAGGATAACGGGTATTCAAAGTGAGGGACGGGGAGCTGGGAAAAGCGAGGCAGAGAAAAACAGAATCACAGAGAGAATCACACAAAGCCAAAAAAGAAGAAACTGAACAACAGGAACAGGTGTAACCAAAGCGATGAAATCAACCAACCAGAGACGGTGTTCCATTACGGGAACACGGAGCGTACGAATCAGCGCATCTGTCGATCTGCATTTTAGTCCCTAGGCGATCGTTAATGTCAGCAGAACAACAGACAACGTGCTTCTGTCAGAAAAGGATGACAAAACGCGGTTTCGTGTAGCGCACTGAGAAAACTAGCCAAGACTGCCAAGATTAAGAGCCAAGAAGGTAAAAGGCAATTCTGGCAGGGGGAGATCGCGACCACCGACTCACGGACCACCACCGAGCCTGCGCAGTGATTTACATACGGAACGAGCCAGTTTGTACCGATCAGTAGACAGGACGATAATGAATATGTATGAATACGTAAAATTTTGATCTACAAATTCTACGGGAAAGGTGTGTGAGGTACGCACGCCAGGAGAAGCGATCCCCCGTGCATCTGGCGCCGTGAATAAAGAACGCCTGCTCTTTAATACTAAATCGGCGTTGAGGAGTTGTTTCCGATTTTACCGCGTTTTTCGGTAACACACGGAGTCAGACCAAGAGGGCCAGAGAAAGACAAAATACCGACAGGCTACAGAACAGAGCAGGAGGAATAAAAAAATAAAAACGGAGCCAGAGCCAGGCAGAGAGAGGCGGAGAAAGAACAAGTAGCCACAGGCTACAGGACAGAGAGAGGGAGGCCTGAAAAGACGGGGAGGCAGGGAGCCACTCAGAGCGAGATGGAGAAAGAAGGGGCGGGGGGGCGCCAAAAAAAAAAAAAAAAAAAATTTTGCAGCAGGTAAGGAAAGAGAGGGGGCCAGGGGGGAGAGACAGGGAGGGCCCAGGACGCACAAGAGAGGCAACGGGGCCCCAGTGGCCCAGGACTCACCGCGACTCTCGCTCTCAGCGCTGCTGGCACAATTTAGCCGTTCAGATGCTTCTTTCCCCTCCTCTCCGCCCTGCCTCTTCTGCAGCTCCAGACTCTAGGCCGTCCTCCACCTAAAGAGGATACATGGGTGTCTTACCGCTCTTACGAGATGAGGCTTCCTAGGCACGTAGCCTAGCTCGCTCGTGCACTACACGCCCGTACCCAACTCCCGGTTACGCGTACAGACCCTGCGGTGCACGTTGGTGGCCTGGCCCGCTGCGGGCTACGAAGGGGGATCCTCCCTCCCTCACCTGCAGGGACAGGCTCTCTCTTGCCTGCGGCAGGAAGGCAGCTGGCAGCCAGAGCGCCTTCAGTTTCTTCTGCTTTACCTTTCGTTGGCGTCTCCAGCTTCAGCCGAGGCAGCTCCTGTCCACAGCCGGGAAGGGCTCTGTGTGTCCCTTTTCGCCCCCGCGCTGCGAGGATGGCAACGCCGGGCAGAGAGAAGCCACGCAAGCCTGAGACGGCTGCAGTCAACGGCATCCCCGGGGGAAGGACAGACAACCACGTCCTCAGCACGGTCTCTGGGAGAGGGAAAGAAGAAACAGCGACCGTCATTACCGTCGATCGACCCTGGCCAAAGCCCCTCCTTGCGCAGGGGCTTCTGGACACACCGCCCCTTCCCCGCGCTACTGCTAAGGGCCCCTGCGCCGAGGGGGAATCCAGTGCGCTCGAGGGCCGGCTCGCTGCCTTCACGACAGGGCCTGGGGGCGGCCAAGGGCTACGCAGCACGCTTCAGGGGAGGTGCCGGGGCTGGGGGCAGGCGCACGGGGCAAGGGGGGGGCCAGGGGAGGCTGAGCGGGAGCTCCGGTGAGCCGGGGAGGCGGCGGCCATCATCTGCGCCCTGGGCAGGGGGAAAAGGTCCTCCTCCTTTCCCTCTTCCCTTCTGTCAGCTCCCGGGGAACTCACCGCTTCTCGGGGAGCGGCCGCACCTGGAAGCCCCCAGAAATCAACACGAATCCAACCCCAAAAATACACCGCGCCTACCGTACGCGGCACGGCCGCCCGGCACCCGAGCGCCGGAACGCCGCGCCTCCCGCCGCGCCCCGGCGAGCCACGTGACAGGGCCGGCAGCCACTGCGCCAGGACTACAGCTCCCGGCACGCTGTGCGCCACAACACGGCCGCCCGGCAGCCCCCCGCCGCAAGGACTACAGCTCCCGGCATGCTCTGCGCCACAACACGGCCGCCCGGCAGCCCCCCGCCACAAGGACTACAGCTCCCGCCATGCTCTGCGCCACAACACGGCCGCCCGGCAGCCGCGCGCCGCAAGGACTACAGCTCCCGGCATGCTCTGCGCCACAACACGGCCGCACGGCAGCCCCCCGCCACAAGGACTACAGCTCCCGGCATGCTCTGCGCCACAACATGGCCGCCCGGGAGCCGCGCGCCACAAGGACTACAGCTCCCGCCATGCTCTGCGCCACAACACGGCCGCCCGCCCAGCCGCCACACGCACCACCACAGCTCCCGCCACGCCGCGAGCCCGCCCTCCCCGCTCTCTCACCCTGCGGGGCACCGTCCCTCCCGCCGCTGCCCCCGGAAGCCCCACCGAGCCCTCAGCACAGCCTCGCTCTCCCCACCGCCCGCTCCGACCCGCCGCAGCCCTCCTCGGGGCTTGACCCGGCACGCAGCGGCCCCCCACCCAGCCCCCGCTCACCTCCTCCCTCGCTACACTCGCAGCCCGCTGACGCTCGGCCACAGCTCCGCTCCGCCCCGCCCTCGGCTCGCACTGGCCCCCCGGAGCAGGGCACCACCCCTTTTCCAGGGAGGAGCCGGCACCGCCAGCCCCACTGCCCGCACCTGGGGCTCCTCCAGCCAGACCCCGCCCACAGCTGAGGCGCAGCAGCAACGGGGGGCCCCCTCCCCTCACCCCCACAGTGCACCACCTCCTCCCCGGGCTCCATCACAGCCCCTTGCCCCACGCCAAGGGAGCGCAAACGCAGCCCTCAGGCCAAAGGAGAGGGCAGCTGTTTGTGCAGGCGCGCACGTAACAAGTCCCAGGAGCGATTCGTGGCTCAGGGTCCCCAACGCTCCCCCTGCCCCAAGGCCACCTCGGCCGCCGTTGCCGCAGCCGCACGGAGCTGGTGGTGGCTGGGATAGTGCTCATTTTCTCCACAGTAGCTAGGAAGGGATACGTTTTGGATTTATGCTCAAAACACCGTTAATAATGTAGAGATGTTTTGGTTCTTGCTGAGCACTGCTTCCACAGTCAGGGCCTCTTCTGGTTCTCTCAGTGCCCCACCAGCAAGTAGGCTGGGACAGCTGGGAAAGCTTTCCCAGCTAACTGACCAAAGGGATATTCCATACCATTTGACATCATGCTCAGCACACGCAGCTGGGGGAAGAAGGGGGAGTCCTTGGGGGGGGGGGGCTACGGCATTTCTCTCCCTAAGTAACCATGACACATGACAGAGCCCTGCTTTCCCAGAGGTGGCTCAACACCTGCCCGCCGAAAAGGAGGAGTGAATTAATTCCTTGCTTTGCTTCCACGCACAGCTTTTGCTTTACCTATTAAACAGTCTTGATCTCAGCCCATGATTTTTCTCACTTTTACCCTTCCAGCTCTCTCCCCCAGCCCACTGAGGGTGGAGCGAGCAAGCAGCTCCCTGGTGCAGAGTTGCCAGCTGGGGCTAAACCACGGCACGCGCTTGTCCGCGTTTGGCAGGAAAGGGACCGTCCGTCGCCCGGCTCCTGGAGCGACAGGCTGCTGGGCAGAGGGGGAGGCCACCAAAGGTGAGGAGCAGGGCACAGGACATTAGGAAGAGAGAAGAGAAGAGCGGCAGCCAGCTGGACGGGGGCGGGGGGGCGTGTGTGCGTGTAGTGAGAAGGCACGAGGCAGGGAACAGGACGGCCAGAGAAGGACAGGGAGCCTGACGGAGGTGGAGATACAAGCAGCAGAGAGAGGGGAAGAGAGGCAGCAGAAAGAGGGGGGAAGAGCAGGACACAGACCAACAAAGAAGGAAGAGGAGCAGGCTGGAGACGCACAAAGAACCTGGGGCAGGCAGCACGACAGCGAGGGAGGAAAGAAGAATAGGGGCAGGAAGCTGGACCGAGCGCGATGGAGACAGACAAGACAAGCGACAAGAACAGGGCAGAAAGGGAAGAATGAAGCCACGGGGACAGGGAGCCGAGACAGCCAACAACGGAGGGAAGGGGCCGGGGAGGGAACACCACAAAACAAACCATGGGGCTACGTGGTACAGAGCACGAGAAGGCAGAGAATTAAGAATTAGGGACAGGGAGCCAGAGAAACAACAACAAAAAAAAACACCCAAAACAAAGGGAGATGGGGAGCAAAAGGAATCGCAATGCGTACAGAAAGGAGAGAGAAACAATTCTAAAACAGGGTCATGGGGAAGCCAGAGACAGCAAGATGGAGAAAGGACAAAAGCTACAGGCTACAGGGCAGAGAGGGAAGAATTAATGAATAGACACAGAGAGCTGGGCAGAAAGAGATGGAGAAAGGCTGAAGATCACACGGCCAACAGGGAAGAGAGAAGAGAGGGAGGAATTTTCAAAACAGGGGCAAGAAGCCAGAGAGAGGGAGAGAGGCGCAACAATAAAATGGGGACAGGCCACAGGGCGGCGAGGAGGGAATCGATGAATAAGAACAGGAGACCAAAGAGAACACAATGTAGAATGGAAAAAAGGAACAGCGGCCTACAGGGAAGGAGGAATTAAAGATCAGGCACTGGGAGGCAGACAGAGACACATGAAGAAACAAGTAGGAAAAAAAAAAAAAAAACCCACACAACGGCAATGGGCTACAAAGACAGACAGAGAGGGAAGAAATAAAACATAGCAGCAAGGAGCTGGACAGAGAGAGATGAGGACAAACAAATAGCACGGGTCTACGTGACAGAGAACGTGGAATTAGAACACAGAGAGGGGGAGCTGGACAGAGAGAGAGGCCGAGAGAAAAATCTAGACGGGCTACGGCGGGCAGAGGCAGGAATTAAAACCTAGGGACAGGGAGCTGGACAGAGAGAGACAGAGATCACAGGGAACAGCGGCGGGTGCAGGAAGAACAGGAATTCAAGAATAGGGAAAGGGAGCTGGACAGAGAAGAACTCAGGCAGGCAAGTAACAGTAGCAGGGTACAGAGCAGAGCAGACGAACTAAAAAGCGCGGCGGGAGCGTTGAGGCAGACAGAGAGAGATTAAGAAAAAAGTCACGGGCTACGTGGCAAAGCAGGAGGAACTCAGAAACGGGGATGGCAACCAAGGGAGAGTGAGCTGGTGAAGGATAACGGGTATTCAAAGTGAGGGACGGGGAGCTGGGAAAAGCGAGGCAGAGAAAAACAGAATCACAGAGAGAATCACACAAAGCCAAAAAAGAAGAAACTGAACAACAGGAACAGGTGTAACCAAAGCGATGAAATCAACCAACCAGAGACGGTGTTCCATTACGGGAACACGGAGCGTACGAATCAGCGCATCTGTCGATCTGCATTTTAGTCCCTAGGCGATCGTTAATGTCAGCAGAACAACAGACAACGTGCTTCTGTCAGAAAAGGATGACAAAACGCGGTTTCGTGTAGCGCACTGAGAAAACTAGCCAAGACTGCCAAGATTAAGAGCCAAGAAGGTAAAAGGCAATTCTGGCAGGGGGAGATCGCGACCACCGACTCACGGACCACCACCGAGCCTGCGCAGTGATTTACATACGGAACGAGCCAGTTTGTACCGATCAGTAGACAGGACGATAATGAATATGTATGAATACGTAAAATTTTGATCTACAAATTCTACGGGAAAGGTGTGTGAGGTACGCACGCCAGGAGAAGCGATCCCCCGTGCATCTGGCGCCGTGAATAAAGAACGCCTGCTCTTTAATACTAAATCGGCGTTGAGGAGTTGTTTCCGATTTTACCGCGTTTTTCGGTAACACACGGAGTCAGACCAAGAGGGCCAGAGAAAGACAAAATACCGACAGGCTACAGAACAGAGCAGGAGGAATAAAAAAATAAAAACGGAGCCAGAGCCAGGCAGAGAGAGGCGGAGAAAGAACAAGTAGCCACAGGCTACAGGACAGAGAGAGGGAGGCCTGAAAAGACGGGGAGGCAGGGAGCCACTCAGAGCGAGATGGAGAAAGAAGGGGCGGGGGGGCGCCAAAAAAAAAAACACAACAATTTTGCAGCAGGTAAGGAAAGAGAGGGGGCCAGGGGGGAGAGACAGGGAGGGCCCAGGACGCACAAGAGAGGCAACGGGGCCCCAGTGGCCCAGGACTCACCGCGACTCTCGCTCTCAGCGCTGCTGGCACAATTTAGCCGTTCAGATGCTTCTTTCCCCTCCTCTCCGCCCTGCCTCTTCTGCAGCTCCAGACTCTAGGCCGTCCTCCACCTAAAGAGGATACATGGGTGTCTTACCGCTCTTACGAGATGAGGCTTCCTAGGCACGTAGCCTAGCTCGCTCGTGCACTACACGCCCGTACCCAACTCCCGGTTACGCGTACAGACCCTGCGGTGCACGTTGGTGGCCTGGCCCGCTGCGGGCTACGAAGGGGGATCCTCCCTCCCTCACCTGCAGGGACAGGCTCTCTCTTGCCTGCGGCAGGAAGGCAGCTGGCAGCCAGAGCGCCTTCAGTTTCTTCTGCTTTACCTTTCGTTGGCGTCTCCAGCTTCAGCCGAGGCAGCTCCTGTCCACAGCCGGGAAGGGCTCTGTGTGTCCCTTTTCGCCCCCGCGCTGCGAGGATGGCAACGCCGGGCAGAGAGAAGCCACGCAAGCCTGAGACGGCTGCAGTCAACGGCATCCCCGGGGGAAGGACAGACAACCACGTCCTCAGCACGGTCTCTGGGAGAGGGAAAGAAGAAACAGCGACCGTCATTACCGTCGATCGACCCTGGCCAAAGCCCCTCCTTGCGCAGGGGCTTCTGGACACACCGCCCCTTCCCCGCGCTACTGCTAAGGGCCCCTGCGCCGAGGGGGAATCCAGTGCGCTCGAGGGCCGGCTCGCTGCCTTCACGACAGGGCCTGGGGGCGGCCAAGGGCTACGCAGCACGCTTCAGGGGAGGTGCCGGGGCTGGGGGCAGGCGCACGGGGCAAGGGGGGGGCCAGGGGAGGCTGAGCGGGAGCTCCGGTGAGCCGGGGAGGCGGCGGCCATCATCTGCGCCCTGGGCAGGGGGAAAAGGTCCTCCTCCTTTCCCTCTTCCCTTCTGTCAGCTCCCGGGGAACTCACCGCTTCTCGGGGAGCGGCCGCACCTGGAAGCCCCCAGAAATCAACACGAATCCAACCCCAAAAATACACCGCGCCTACCGTACGCGGCACGGCCGCCCGGCACCCGAGCGCCGGAACACCGCGCCTCCCGCCGCGCCCCGGCGAGCCACGTGACAGGGCCGGCAGCCACTGCGCCAGGACTACAGCTCCCGGCACGCTGTGCGCCACAACACGGCCGCCCGGCAGCCCCCCGCCGCAAGGACTACAGCTCCCGGCATGCTCTGCGCCACAACACGGCCGCACGGCAGCCCCCGCCACAAGGACTACAGCTCCCGGCATGCTCTGCGCCACAACACGGCCGCCCGGCAGCCCCCCGCCACAAGGACTACAGCTCCCGGCATGCTCTGCGCCACAACACGGCCGCCCGGCAGCCCCCCGCCACAAGGACTACAGCTCCCGGCATGCTCTGCGCCACAACACGGCCGCCCGGCAGCCCCCCGCCACAAGGACTACAGCTCCCGGCATGCTCTGCGCCACAACACGGCCGCCCGGCAGCCCCCCGCCACAACGACTACAGCTCCCGCCATGCTCTGCGCCACAACATGGCCGCCCGGCAGCCCCCCGCCACAAGGACTACAGCTCCCGGCATGCTCTGCGCCACAACACGGCCGCCCGGCAGCCCCCCGCCACAACGACTACAGCTCCCGCCATGCTCTGCGCCACAACATGGCCGCCCGGCAGCCCCCCGCCACAACGACTACAGCTCCCGGCATGCTCTGCGCCACAACACGGCCGCCCGGCAGCCCCCCGCCACAAGGACTACAGCTCCCGCCATGCTCTGCGCCACAACACGGCCGCCCGGCAGCCCCCCGCCACAACGACTACAGCTCCCGCCATGCTCTGCGCCACAACACGGCCGCCCGGCAGCCCCCCGCCACAAGGACTACAGCTCCCGGCATGCTCTGCGCCACAACACGGCCGCACGGCAGCCCCCCGCCACAAGGCCTACAGCTCCCGCCATGCTCTGCGCCACAACATGGCCGCCCGCCCAGCCGCCACACGCACCACCACAGCTCCCGCCACGCCGCGAGCCCGCCCTCCCCGCTCTCTCACCCTGCGGGGCACCGTCCCTCCCGCCGCTGCCCCCGGAAGCCCCACCGAGCCCTCAGCACAGCCTCGCTCTCCCCACCGCCCGCTCCGACCCGCCGCTGCCCCGCCGCAGCCCTCCTCGGGGCTTGACCCGGCACGCAGCGGCCCCCCACCCAGCCCCCGCTCACCTCCTCCCTCGCTACACTCGCAGCCCGCTGACGCTCGGCCACAGCTCCGCTCCGTCCCGCCCTCGGCTCACACTGGCCCCCCGGAGCAGGGCACCACCCCTTTTCCAGGGAGGAGCCGGCACCGCCAGCCCCACTGCCCGCACCTGGGGCTCCTCCAGCCAGACCCCGCCCACAGCTGAGGCGCAGCAGCAACGGGGGGCCCCCTCCCCTCACCCCCACAGTGCACCACCTCCTCCCCGGGCTCCATCACAGCCCCTTGCCCCACGCCAAGGGAGCGCAAACGCAGCCCTCAGGCCAAAGGAGAGGGCAGCTGTTTGTGCAGGCGCGCACGTAACAAGTCCCAGGAGCGATTCGTGGCTCAGGGTCCCCAACGCTCCCCCTGCCCCAAGGCCACCTCGGCCGCCGTTGCCGCAGCCGCACGGAGCTGGTGGTGGCTGGGATAGTGCTCATTTTCTCCACAGTAGCTAGGAAGGGATACGTTTTGGATTTATGCTCAAAACACCGTTAATAATGTAGAGATGTTTTGGTTCTTGCTGAGCACTGCTTCCACAGTCAGGGCCTCTTCTGGTTCTCTCAGTGCCCCACCAGCAAGTAGGCTGGGACAGCTGGGAAAGCTTTCCCAGCTAACTGACCAAAGGGATATTCCATACCATTTGACATCATGCTCAGCACACGCAGCTGGGGGAAGAAGGGGGAGTCCTTGGGGGGGGGGGGCTACGGCATTTCTCTCCCTAAGTAACCATGACACATGACAGAGCCCTGCTTTCCCAGAGGTGGCTCAACACCTGCCCGCCGAAAAGGAGGAGTGAATTAATTCCTTGCTTTGCTTCCACGCACAGCTTTTGCTTTACCTATTAAACAGTCTTGATCTCAGCCCATGATTTTTCTCACTTTTACCCTTCCAGCTCTCTCCCCCAGCCCACTGAGGGTGGAGCGAGCAAGCAGCTCCCTGGTGCAGAGTTGCCAGCTGGGGCTAAACCACGGCACGCGCTTGTCCGCGTTTGGCAGGAAAGGGACCGTCCGTCGCCCGGCTCCTGGAGCGACAGGCTGCTGGGCAGAGGGGGAGGCCACCAAAGGTGAGGAGCAGGGCACAGGACATTAGGAAGAGAGAAGAGAAGAGCGGCAGCCAGCTGGACGGGGGCGGGGGGGCGTGTGTGCGTGTAGTGAGAAGGCACGAGGCAGGGAACAGGACGGCCAGAGAAGGACAGGGAGCCTGACGGAGGTGGAGATACAAGCAGCAGAGAGAGGGGAAGAGAGGCAGCAGAAAGAGGGGGGAAGAGCAGGACACAGACCAACAAAGAAGGAAGAGGAGCAGGCTGGAGACGCACAAAGAACCTGGGGCAGGCAGCACGACAGCGAGGGAGGAAAGAAGAATAGGGGCAGGAAGCTGGACCGAGCGCGATGGAGGCAGACAAGACAAGCGACAAGAACAGGGCAGAAAGGGAAGAATGAAGCCACGGGGACAGGGAGCCGAGACAGCCAACAACGGAGGGAAGGGGCCGGGGAGGGAACACCACAAAACAAACCATGGGGCTACGTGGTACAGAGCACGAGAAGGCAGAGAATTAAGAATTAGGGACAGGGAGCCAGAGAAACAACAACAAAAAAAAACACCCAAAACAAAGGGAGATGGGGAGCAAAAGGAATCGCAATGCGTACAGAAAGGAGAGAGAAACAATTCTAAAACAGGGTCATGGGGAAGCCAGAGACAGCAAGATGGAGAAAGGACAAAAGCTACAGGCTACAGGGCAGAGAGGGAAGAATTAATGAATAGACACAGAGAGCTGGGCAGAAAGAGATGGAGAAAGGCTGAAGATCACACGGCCAACAGGGAAGAGAGAAGAGAGGGAGGAATTTTCAAAACAGGGGCAAGAAGCCAGAGAGAGGGAGAGAGGCGCAACAATAAAATGGGGACAGGCCACAGGGCGGCGAGGAGGGAATCGATGAATAAGAACAGGAGACCAAAGAGAACACAATGTAGAATGGAAAAAAGGAACAGCGGCCTACAGGGAAGGAGGAATTAAAGATCAGGCACTGGGAGGCAGACAGAGACACATGAAGAAACAAGTAGGAAAAAAAAAAAAAAAACCCACACAACGGCAATGGGCTACAAAGACAGACAGAGAGGGAAGAAATAAAACATAGCAGCAAGGAGCTGGACAGAGAGAGATGAGGACAAACAAATAGCACGGGTCTACGTGACAGAGAACGTGGAATTAGAACACAGAGAGGGGGAGCTGGACAGAGAGAGAGGCCGAGAGAAAAATCTAGACGGGCTACGGCGGGCAGAGGCAGGAATTAAAACCTAGGGACAGGGAGCTGGACAGAGAGAGACAGAGATCACAGGGAACAGCGGCGGGTGCAGGAAGAACAGGAATTCAAGAATAGGGAAAGGGAGCTGGACAGAGAAGAACTCAGGCAGGCAAGTAACAGTAGCAGGGTACAGAGCAGAGCAGACGAACTAAAAAGCGCGGCGGGAGCGTTGAGGCAGACAGAGAGAGATTAAGAAAAAAGTCACGGGCTACGTGGCAAAGCAGGAGGAACTCAGAAACGGGGATGGCAACCAAGGGAGAGTGAGCTGGTGAAGGATAACGGGTATTCAAAGTGAGGGACGGGGAGCTGGGAAAAGCGAGGCAGAGAAAAACAGAATCACAGAGAGAATCACACAAAGCCAAAAAAGAAGAAACTGAACAACAGGAACAGGTGTAACCAAAGCGATGAAATCAACCAACCAGAGACGGTGTTCCATTACGGGAACACGGAGCGTACGAATCAGCGCATCTGTCGATCTGCATTTTAGTCCCTAGGCGATCGTTAATGTCAGCAGAACAACAGACAACGTGCTTCTGTCAGAAAAGGATGACAAAACGCGGTTTCGTGTAGCGCACTGAGAAAACTAGCCAAGACTGCCAAGATTAAGAGCCAAGAAGGTAAAAGGCAATTCTGGCAGGGGGAGATCGCGACCACCGACTCACGGACCACCACCGAGCCTGCGCAGTGATTTACATACGGAACGAGCCAGTTTGTACCGATCAGTAGACAGGACGATAATGAATATGTATGAATACGTAAAATTTTGATCTACAAATTCTATGGGAAAGGTGTGTGAGGTACGCACGCCAGGAGAAGCGATCCCCCGTGCATCTGGCGCCGTGAATAAAGAACGCCTGCTCTTTAATACTAAATCGGCGTTGAGGAGTTGTTTCCGATTTTACCGCGTTTTTCGGTAACACACGGAGTCAGACCAAGAGGGCCAGAGAAAGACAAAATACCGACAGGCTACAGAACAGAGCAGGAGGAATAAAAAAATAAAAACGGAGCCAGAGCCAGGCAGAGAGAGGCGGAGAAAGAACAAGTAGCCACAGGCTACAGGACAGAGAGAGGGAGGCCTGAAAAGACGGGGAGGCAGGGAGCCACTCAGAGCGAGATGGAGAAAGAAGGGGCGGGGGGGCGCCAAAAAAAAAAAAATAAAAAATTTTGCAGCAGGTAAGGAAAGAGAGGGGGCCAGGGGGGAGAGACAGGGAGGGCCCAGGACGCACAAGAGAGGCAACGGGGCCCCAGTGGCCCAGGACTCACCGCGACTCTCGCTCTCAGCGCTGCTGGCACAATTTAGCCGTTCAGATGCTTCTTTCCCCTCCTCTCCGCCCTGCCTCTTCTGCAGCTCCAGACTCTAGGCCGTCCTCCACCTAAAGAGGATACATGGGTGTCTTACCGCTCTTACGAGATGAGGCTTCCTAGGCACGTAGCCTAGCTCGCTCGTGCACTACACGCCCGTACCCAACTCCCGGTTACGCGTACAGACCCTGCGGTGCACGTTGGTGGCCTGGCCCGCTGCGGGCTACGAAGGGGGATCCTCCCTCCCTCACCTGCAGGGACAGGCTCTCTCTTGCCTGCGGCAGGAAGGCAGCTGGCAGCCAGAGCGCCTTCAGTTTCTTCTGCTTTACCTTTCGTTGGCGTCTCCAGCTTCAGCCGAGGCAGCTCCTGTCCACAGCCGGGAAGGGCTCTGTGTGTCCCTTTTCGCCCCCGCGCTGCGAGGATGGCAACGCCGGGCAGAGAGAAGCCACGCAAGCCTGAGACGGCTGCAGTCAACGGCATCCCCGGGGGAAGGACAGACAACCACGTCCTCAGCACGGTCTCTGGGAGAGGGAAAGAAGAAACAGCGACCGTCATTACCGTCGATCGACCCTGGCCAAAGCCCCTCCTTGCGCAGGGGCTTCTGGACACACCGCCCCTTCCCCGCGCTACTGCTAAGGGCCCCTGCGCCGAGGGGGAATCCAGTGCGCTCGAGGGCCGGCTCGCTGCCTTCACGACAGGGCCTGGGGGCGGCCAAGGGCTACGCAGCACGCTTCAGGGGAGGTGCCGGGGCTGGGGGCAGGCGCACGGGGCAAGGGGGGGGCCAGGGGAGGCTGAGCGGGAGCTCCGGTGAGCCGGGGAGGCGGCGGCCATCATCTGCGCCCTGGGCAGGGGGAAAAGGTCCTCCTCCTTTCCCTCTTCCCTTCTGTCAGCTCCCGGGGAACTCACCGCTTCTCGGGGAGCGGCCGCACCTGGAAGCCCCCAGAAATCAACACGAATCCAACCCCCAAAATACACCGCGCCTACCGTACGCGGCACGGCCGCCCGGCACCCGAGCGCCGGAACGCCGCGCCTCCCGCCGCGCCCCGGCGAGCCACGTGACAGGGCCGGCAGCCACTGCGCCAGGACTACAGCTCCCGGCACGCTGTGCGCCACAACACGGCCGCCCGGCAGCCCCCCGCCGCAAGGACTACAGCTCCCGGCATGCTCTGCGCCACAACACGGCCGCACGGCAGCCCCCGCCACAAGGACTACAGCTCCCGGCATGCTCTGCGCCACAACACGGCCGCCCGGCAGCCCCCCGCCACAAGGACTACAGCTCCCGGCATGCTCTGCGCCACAACACGGCCGCCCGGCAGCCCCCCGCCACAAGGACTACAGCTCCCGGCATGCTCTGCGCCACAACACGGCCGCCCGGCAGCCCCCCGCCACAAGGACTACAGCTCCCGCCATGCTCTGCGCCACAACACGGCCGCCCGGCAGCCCCCCGCCACAACGACTACAGCTCCCGCCATGCTCTGCGCCACAACACGGCCGCCCGGCAGCCCCCCGCCACAACGACTACAGCTCCCGCCATGCTCTGCGCCACAACATGGCCGCCCGGCAGCCCCCCGCCACAAGGACTACAGCTCCCGGCATGCTCTGCGCCACAACACGGCCGCCCGGCAGCCCCCCGCCACAACGACTACAGCTCCCGCCATGCTCTGCGCCACAACACGGCCGCCCGGCAGCCCCCCGCCACAAGGACTACAGCTCCCGGCATGCTCTGCGCCACAACACGGCCGCCCGGCAGCCCCCCGCCACAAGGACTACAGCTCCCGCCATGCTCTGCGCCACAACACGGCCGCCCGGCAGCCCCCCGCCACAACGACTACAGCTCCCGCCATGCTCTGCGCCACAACACGGCCGCCCGGCAGCCCCCCGCCACAAGGACTACAGCTCCCGGCATGCTCTGCGCCACAACACGGCCGCACGGCAGCCCCCCGCCACAAGGCCTACAGCTCCCGCCATGCTCTGCGCCACAACATGGCCGCCCGCCCAGCCGCCACACGCACCACCACAGCTCCCGCCACGCCGCGAGCCCGCCCTCCCCGCTCTCTCACCCTGCGGGGCACCGTCCCTCCCGCCGCTGCCCCCGGAAGCCCCACCGAGCCCTCAGCACAGCCTCGCTCTCCCCACCGCCCGCTCCGACCCGCCGCTGCCCCGCCGCAGCCCTCCTCGGGGCTTGACCCGGCACGCAGCGGCCCCCCACCCAGCCCCCGCTCACCTCCTCCCTCGCTACACTCGCAGCCCGCTGACGCTCGGCCACAGCTCCGCTCCGTCCCGCCCTCGGCTCACACTGGCCCCCCGGAGCAGGGCACCACCCCTTTTCCAGGGAGGAGCCGGCACCGCCAGCCCCACTGCCCGCACCTGGGGCTCCTCCAGCCAGACCCCGCCCACAGCTGAGGCGCAGCAGCAACGGGGGGCCCCCTCCCCTCACCCCCACAGTGCACCACCTCCTCCCCGGGCTCCATCACAGCCCCTTGCCCCACGCCAAGGGAGCGCAAACGCAGCCCTCAGGCCAAAGGAGAGGGCAGCTGTTTGTGCAGGCGCGCACGTAACAAGTCCCAGGAGCGATTCGTGGCTCAGGGTCCCCAACGCTCCCCCTGCCCCAAGGCCACCTCGGCCGCCGTTGCCGCAGCCGCACGGAGCTGGTGGTGGCTGGGATAGTGCTCATTTTCTCCACAGTAGCTAGGAAGGGATACGTTTTGGATTTATGCTCAAAACACCGTTAATAATGTAGAGATGTTTTGGTTCTTGCTGAGCACTGCTTCCACAGTCAGGGCCTCTTCTGGTTCTCTCAGTGCCCCACCAGCAAGTAGGCTGGGACAGCTGGGAAAGCTTTCCCAGCTAACTGACCAAAGGGATATTCCATACCATTTGACATCATGCTCAGCACACGCAGCTGGGGGAAGAAGGGGGAGTCCTTGGGGGGGGGGGGGCTACGGCATTTCTCTCCCTAAGTAACCATGACACATGACAGAGCCCTGCTTTCCCAGAGGTGGCTCAACACCTGCCCGCCGAAAAGGAGGAGTGAATTAATTCCTTGCTTTGCTTCCACGCACAGCTTTTGCTTTACCTATTAAACAGTCTTGATCTCAGCCCATGATTTTTCTCACTTTTACCCTTCCAGCTCTCTCCCCCAGCCCACTGAGGGTGGAGCGAGCAAGCAGCTCCCTGGTGCAGAGTTGCCAGCTGGGGCTAAACCACGGCACGCGCTTGTCCGCGTTTGGCAGGAAAGGGACCGTCCGTCGCCCGGCTCCTGGAGCGACAGGCTGCTGGGCAGAGGGGGAGGCCACCAAAGGTGAGGAGCAGGGCACAGGACATTAGGAAGAGAGAAGAGAAGAGCGGCAGCCAGCTGGACGGGGGCGGGGGGGCGTGTGTGCGTGTAGTGAGAAGGCACGAGGCAGGGAACAGGACGGCCAGAGAAGGACAGGGAGCCTGACGGAGGTGGAGATACAAGCAGCAGAGAGAGGGGAAGAGAGGCAGCAGAAAGAGGGGGGAAGAGCAGGACACAGACCAACAAAGAAGGAAGAGGAGCAGGCTGGAGACGCACAAAGAACCTGGGGCAGGCAGCACGACAGCGAGGGAGGAAAGAAGAATAGGGGCAGGAAGCTGGACCGAGCGCGATGGAGACAGACAAGACAAGCGACAAGAACAGGGCAGAAAGGGAAGAATGAAGCCACGGGGACAGGGAGCCGAGACAGCCAACAACGGAGGGAAGGGGCCGGGGAGGGAACACCACAAAACAAACCATGGGGCTACGTGGTACAGAGCACGAGAAGGCAGAGAATTAAGAATTAGGGACAGGGAGCCAGAGAAACAACAACAAAAAAAAACACCCAAAACAAAGGGAGATGGGGAGCAAAAGGAATCGCAATGCGTACAGAAAGGAGAGAGAAACAATTCTAAAACAGGGTCATGGGGAAGCCAGAGACAGCAAGATGGAGAAAGGACAAAAGCTACAGGCTACAGGGCAGAGAGGGAAGAATTAATGAATAGACACAGAGAGCTGGGCAGAAAGAGATGGAGAAAGGCTGAAGATCACACGGCCAACAGGGAAGAGAGAAGAGAGGGAGGAATTTTCAAAACAGGGGCAAGAAGCCAGAGAGAGGGAGAGAGGCGCAACAATAAAATGGGGACAGGCCACAGGGCGGCGAGGAGGGAATCGATGAATAAGAACAGGAGACCAAAGAGAACACAATGTAGAATGGAAAAAAGGAACAGCGGCCTACAGGGAAGGAGGAATTAAAGATCAGGCACTGGGAGGCAGACAGAGACACATGAAGAAACAAGTAGGAAAAAAAAAAAAAAAACCCACACAACGGCAATGGGCTACAAAGACAGACAGAGAGGGAAGAAATAAAACATAGCAGCAAGGAGCTGGACAGAGAGAGATGAGGACAAACAAATAGCACGGGTCTACGTGACAGAGAACGTGGAATTAGAACACAGAGAGGGGGAGCTGGACAGAGAGAGAGGCCGAGAGAAAAATCTAGACGGGCTACGGCGGGCAGAGGCAGGAATTAAAACCTAGGGACAGGGAGCTGGACAGAGAGAGACAGAGATCACAGGGAACAGCGGCGGGTGCAGGAAGAACAGGAATTCAAGAATAGGGAAAGGGAGCTGGACAGAGAAGAACTCAGGCAGGCAAGTAACAGTAGCAGGGTACAGAGCAGAGCAGACGAACTAAAAAGCGCGGCGGGAGCGTTGAGGCAGACAGAGAGAGATTAAGAAAAAAGTCACGGGCTACGTGGCAAAGCAGGAGGAACTCAGAAACGGGGATGGCAACCAAGGGAGAGTGAGCTGGTGAAGGATAACGGGTATTCAAAGTGAGGGACGGGGAGCTGGGAAAAGCGAGGCAGAGAAAAACAGAATCACAGAGAGAATCACACAAAGCCAAAAAAGAAGAAACTGAACAACAGGAACAGGTGTAACCAAAGCGATGAAATCAACCAACCAGAGACGGTGTTCCATTACGGGAACACGGAGCGTACGAATCAGCGCATCTGTCGATCTGCATTTTAGTCCCTAGGCGATCGTTAATGTCAGCAGAACAACAGACAACGTGCTTCTGTCAGAAAAGGATGACAAAACGCGGTTTCGTGTAGCGCACTGAGAAAACTAGCCAAGACTGCCAAGATTAAGAGCCAAGAAGGTAAAAGGCAATTCTGGCAGGGGGAGATCGCGACCACCGACTCACGGACCACCACCGAGCCTGCGCAGTGATTTACATACGGAACGAGCCAGTTTGTACCGATCAGTAGACAGGACGATAATGAATATGTATGAATACGTAAAATTTTGATCTACAAATTCTACGGGAAAGGTGTGTGAGGTACGCACGCCAGGAGAAGCGATCCCCCGTGCATCTGGCGCCGTGAACAAAGAACGCCTGCTCTTTAATACTAAATCGGCGTTGAGGAGTTGTTTCCGATTTTACCGCGTTTTTCGGTAACACACGGAGTCAGACCAAGAGGGCCAGAGAAAGACAAAATACCGACAGGCTACAGAACAGAGCAGGAGGAATAAAAAAATAAAAACGGAGCCAGAGCCAGGCAGAGAGAGGCGGAGAAAGAACAAGTAGCCACAGGCTACAGGACAGAGAGAGGGAGGCCTGAAAAGACGGGGAGGCAGGGAGCCACTCAGAGCGAGATGGAGAAAGAAGGGGCGGGGGGGCGCCAAAAAAAAAAAAAAAAAAAATTTTGCAGCAGGTAAGGAAAGAGAGGGGGCCAGGGGGGAGAGACAGGGAGGGCCCAGGACGCACAAGAGAGGCAACGGGGCCCCAGTGGCCCAGGACTCACCGCGACTCTCGCTCTCAGCGCTGCTGGCACAATTTAGCCGTTCAGATGCTTCTTTCCCCTCCTCTCCGCCCTGCCTCTTCTGCAGCTCCAGACTCTAGGCCGTCCTCCACCTAAAGAGGATACATGGGTGTCTTACCGCTCTTACGAGATGAGGCTTCCTAGGCACGTAGCCTAGCTCGCTCGTGCACTACACGCCCGTACCCAACTCCCGGTTACGCGTACAGACCCTGCGGTGCACGTTGGTGGCCTGGCCCGCTGCGGGCTACGAAGGGGGATCCTCCCTCCCTCACCTGCAGGGACAGGCTCTCTCTTGCCTGCGGCAGGAAGGCAGCTGGCAGCCAGAGCGCCTTCAGTTTCTTCTGCTTTACCTTTCGTTGGCGTCTCCAGCTTCAGCCGAGGCAGCTCCTGTCCACAGCCGGGAAGGGCTCTGTGTGTCCCTTTTCGCCCCCGCGCTGCGAGGATGGCAACGCCGGGCAGAGAGAAGCCACGCAAGCCTGAGACGGCTGCAGTCAACGGCATCCCCGGGGGAAGGACAGACAACCACGTCCTCAGCACGGTCTCTGGGAGAGGGAAAGAAGAAACAGCGACCGTCATTACCGTCGATCGACCCTGGCCAAAGCCCCTCCTTGCGCAGGGGCTTCTGGACACACCGCCCCTTCCCCGCGCTACTGCTAAGGGCCCCTGCGCCGAGGGGGAATCCAGTGCGCTCGAGGGCCGGCTCGCTGCCTTCACGACAGGGCCTGGGGGCGGCCAAGGGCTACGCAGCACGCTTCAGGGGAGGTGCCGGGGCTGGGGGCAGGCGCACGGGGCAAGGGGGGGGCCAGGGGAGGCTGAGCGGGAGCTCCGGTGAGCCGGGGAGGCGGCGGCCATCATCTGCGCCCTGGGCAGGGGGAAAAGGTCCTCCTCCTTTCCCTCTTCCCTTCTGTCAGCTCCCGGGGAACTCACCGCTTCTCGGGGAGCGGCCGCACCTGGAAGCCCCCAGAAATCAACACGAATCCAACCCCAAAAATACACCGCGCCTACCGTACGCGGCACGGCCGCCCGGCACCCGAGCGCCGGAACACCGCGCCTCCCGCCGCGCCCCGGCGAGCCACGTGACAGGGCCGGCAGCCACTGCGCCAGGACTACAGCTCCCGGCACGCTCTGCGCCACAACGCGGCCGCCCGGGAGCCGCGCGCCACAAGGACTACAGCTCCCGGCATGCTCTGCGCCACAACACGGCCGCCCGGCAGCCCCCCGCCACAAGGACTACAGCTCCCGGCATGCTCTGCGCCACAACACGGCCGCCCGGCAGCCCCCGCCACAAGGACTACAGCTCCCGCCATGCTCTGCGCCACAACGCGGCCGCCCGGCAGCCCCCCGCCACAAGGACTACAGCTCCCGCCATGCTCTGCGCCACAACACGGCCGCCCGGCAGCCCCCCGCCGCAAGGACTACAGCTCCCGCCATGCTCTGCGCCACAACACGGCCGCCCGGCAGCCCCCCGCCACAAGGACTACAGCTCCCGGCATGCTCTGCGCCACAACACGGCCGCCCGGCAGCCGCGCGCCGCAAGGACTACAGCTCCCGGCATGCTCTGCGCCACAACACGGCCGCACGGCAGCCCCCCGCCACAAGGACTACAGCTCCCGGCATGCTCTGCGCCACAACATGGCCGCCCGGGAGCCGCGCGCCACAAGGACTACAGCTCCCGCCATGCTCTGCGCCACAACACGGCCGCCCGCCCAGCCGCCACACGCACCACCACAGCTCCCGCCACGCCGCGAGCCCGCCCTCCCCGCTCTCTCACCCTGCGGGGCACCGTCCCTCCCGCCGCTGCCCCCGGAAGCCCCACCGAGCCCTCAGCACAGCCTCGCTCTCCCCACCGCCCGCTCCGACCCGCCGCAGCCCTCCTCGGGGCTTGACCCGGCACGCAGCGGCCCCCCACCCAGCCCCCGCTCACCTCCTCCCTCGCTACACTCGCAGCCCGCTGACGCTCGGCCACAGCTCCGCTCCGCCCCGCCCTCGGCTCGCACTGGCCCCCCGGAGCAGGGCACCACCCCTTTTCCAGGGAGGAGCCGGCACCGCCAGCCCCACTGCCCGCACCTGGGGCTCCTCCAGCCAGACCCCGCCCACAGCTGAGGCGCAGCAGCAACGGGGGGCCCCCTCCCCTCACCCCCACAGTGCACCACCTCCTCCCCGGGCTCCATCACAGCCCCTTGCCCCACGCCAAGGGAGCGCAAACGCAGCCCTCAGGCCAAAGGAGAGGGCAGCTGTTTGTGCAGGCGCGCACGTAACAAGTCCCAGGAGCGATTCGTGGCTCAGGGTCCCCAACGCTCCCCCTGCCCCAAGGCCACCTCGGCCGCCGTTGCCGCAGCCGCACGGAGCTGGTGGTGGCTGGGATAGTGCTCATTTTCTCCACAGTAGCTAGGAAGGGATACGTTTTGGATTTATGCTCAAAACACCGTTAATAATGTAGAGATGTTTTGGTTCTTGCTGAGCACTGCTTCCACAGTCAGGGCCTCTTCTGGTTCTCTCAGTGCCCCACCAGCAAGTAGGCTGGGACAGCTGGGAAAGCTTTCCCAGCTAACTGACCAAAGGGATATTCCATACCATTTGACATCATGCTCAGCACACGCAGCTGGGGGAAGAAGGGGGAGTCCTTGGGGGGGGGGGGCTACGGCATTTCTCTCCCTAAGTAACCATGACACATGACAGAGCCCTGCTTTCCCAGAGGTGGCTCAACACCTGCCCGCCGAAAAGGAGGAGTGAATTAATTCCTTGCTTTGCTTCCACGCACAGCTTTTGCTTTACCTATTAAACAGTCTTGATCTCAGCCCATGATTTTTCTCACTTTTACCCTTCCAGCTCTCTCCCCCAGCCCACTGAGGGTGGAGCGAGCAAGCAGCTCCCTGGTGCAGAGTTGCCAGCTGGGGCTAAACCACGGCACGCGCTTGTCCGCGTTTGGCAGGAAAGGGACCGTCCGTCGCCCGGCTCCTGGAGCGACAGGCTGCTGGGCAGAGGGGGAGGCCACCAAAGGTGAGGAGCAGGGCACAGGACATTAGGAAGAGAGAAGAGAAGAGCGGCAGCCAGCTGGACGGGGGCGGGGGGGCGTGTGTGCGTGTAGTGAGAAGGCACGAGGCAGGGAACAGGACGGCCAGAGAAGGACAGGGAGCCTGACGGAGGTGGAGATACAAGCAGCAGAGAGAGGGGAAGGGAGGCAGCAGAAAGAGGGGGGAAGAGCAGGACACAGACCAACAAAGAAGGAAGAGGAGCAGGCTGGAGACGCACAAAGAACCTGGGGCAGGCAGCACGACAGCGAGGGAGGAAAGAAGAATAGGGGCAGGAAGCTGGACCGAGCGCGATGGAGACAGACAAGACAAGCGACAAGAACAGGGCAGAAAGGGAAGAATGAAGCCACGGGGACAGGGAGCCGAGACAGCCAACAACGGAGGGAAGGGGCCGGGGAGGGAACACCACAAAACAAACCATGGGGCTATGTGGTACAGAGCACGAGAAGGCAGAGAATTAAGAATTAGGGACAGGGAGCCAGAGAAACAACAACAAAAAAAAACACCCAAAACAAAGGGAGATGGGGAGCAAAAGGAATCGCAATGCGTACAGAAAGGAGAGAGAAACAATTCTAAAACAGGGTCATGGGGAAGCCAGAGACAGCAAGATGGAGAAAGGACAAAAGCTACAGGCTACAGGGCAGAGAGGGAAGAATTAATGAATAGACACAGAGAGCTGGGCAGAAAGAGATGGAGAAAGGCTGAAGATCACACGGCCAACAGGGAAGAGAGAAGAGAGGGAGGAATTTTCAAAACAGGGGCAAGAAGCCAGAGAGAGGGAGAGAGGCGCAACAATAAAATGGGGACAGGCCACAGGGCGGCGAGGAGGGAATCGATGAATAAGAACAGGAGACCAAAGAGAACACAATGTAGAATGGAAAAAAGGAACAGCGGCCTACAGGGAAGGAGGAATTAAAGATCAGGCACTGGGAGGCAGACAGAGACACATGAAGAAACAAGTAGGAAAAAAAAAAAAAAAAAACCACACAACGGCAATGGGCTACAAAGACAGACAGAGAGGGAAGAAATAAAACATAGCAGCAAGGAGCTGGACAGAGAGAGATGAGGACAAACAAATAGCACGGGTCTACGTGACAGAGAACGTGGAATTAGAACACAGAGAGGGGGAGCCGGACAGAGAGAGAGGCCGAGAGAAAAATCTAGACGGGCTACGGCGGGCAGAGGCAGGAATTAAAACCTAGGGACAGGGAGCTGGACAGAGAGAGACGGAGATCACAGGGAACAGCGGCGGGTGCAGGAAGAACAGGAATTCAAGAATAGGGAAAGGGAGCTGGACAGAGAAGAACTCAGGCAGGCAAGTAACAGTAGCAGGGTACAGAGCAGAGCAGACGAACTAAAAAGCGCGGCGGGAGCGTTGAGGCAGACAGAGAGAGATTAAGAAAAAAGTCACGGGCTACGTGGCAAAGCAGGAGGAACTCAGAAACGGGGATGGCAACCAAGGGAGAGTGAGCTGGTGAAGGATAACGGGTATTCAAAGTGAGGGACGGGGAGCTGGGAAAAGCGAGGCAGAGAAAAACAGAATCACAGAGAGAATCACACAAAGCCAAAAAAGAAGAAACTGAACAACAGGAACAGGTGTAACCAAAGCGATGAAATCAACCAACCAGAGACGGTGTTACATTACGGGAACACGGAGCGTACGAATCAGCGCATCTGTCGATCTGCATTTTAGTCCCTAGGCGATCGTTAATGTCAGCAGAACAACAGACAACGTGCTTCTGTCAGAAAAGGATGACAAAACGCGGTTTCGTGTAGCGCACTGAGAAAACTAGCCAAGACTGCCAAGATTAAGAGCCAAGAAGGTAAAAGGCAATTCTGGCAGGGGGAGATCGCGACCACCGACTCACGGACCACCACCGAGCCTGCGCAGTGATTTACATACGGAACGAGCCAGTTTGTACCGATCAGTAGACAGGACGATAATGAATATGTATGAATACGTAAAATTTTGATCTACAAATTCTACGGGAAAGGTGTGTGAGGTACGCACGCCAGGAGAAGCGATCCCCCGTGCATCTGGCGCCGTGAACAAAGAACGCCTGCTCTTTAATACTAAATCGGCGTTGAGGAGTTGTTTCCGATTTTACCGCGTTTTTCGGTAACACACGGAGTCAGACCAAGAGGGCCAGAGAAAGACAAAATACCGACAGGCTACAGAACAGAGCAGGAGGAATAAAAAAATAAAAACGGAGCCAGAGCCAGGCAGAGAGAGGCGGAGAAAGAACAAGTAGCCACAGGCTACAGGACAGAGAGAGGGAGGCCTGAAAAGACGGGGAGGCAGGGAGCCACTCAGAGCGAGATGGAGAAAGAAGGGGCGGGGGGGCGCCAAAAAAAAAAAAAAAAAAAATTTTGCAGCAGGTAAGGAAGGAGAGGGGGCCAGGGGGGAGAGACAGGGAGGGCCCAGGATGCACAAGAGAGGCAACGGGGCCCCAGTGGCCCAGGACTCACCGCGACTCTCGCTCTCAGCGCTGCTGGCACAATTTAGCCGTTCAGATGCTTCTTTCCCCTCCTCTCCGCCCTGCCTCTTCTGCAGCTCCAGACTCTAGGCCGTCCTCCACCTAAAGAGGATACATGGGTGTCTTACCGCTCTTACGAGATGAGGCTTCCTAGGCACGTAGCCTAGCTCGCTCGTGCACTACACGCCCGTACCCAACTCCCGGTTACGCGTACAGACCCTGCGGTGCACGTTGGTGGCCTGGCCCGCTGCGGGCTACGAAGGGGGATCCTCCCTCCCTCACCTGCAGGGACAGGCTCTCTCTTGCCTGCGGCAGGAAGGCAGCTGGCAGCCAGAGCGCCTTCAGTTTCTTCTGCTTTACCTTTCGTTGGCGTCTCCAGCTTCAGCCGAGGCAGCTCCTGTCCACAGCCGGGAAGGGCTCTGTGTGTCCCTTTTCGCCCCCGCGCTGCGAGGATGGCAACACCGGGCAGAGAGAAGCCACGCAAGCCTGAGACGGCCGCAGTCAACGGCATCCCCGGGGGAAGGACAGACAACCACGTCCTCAGCACGGTCTCTGGGAGAGGGAAAGAAGAAACAGCGACCGTCATTACCGTCGATCGACCCTGGCCAAAGCCCCTCCTTGCGCAGGGGCTTCTGGACACACCGCCCCTTCCCCGCGCTACTGCTAAGGGCCCCTGCGCCGAGGGGGAATCCAGTGCGCTCGAGGGCCGGCTCGCTGCCTTCACGACAGGGCCTGGGGGCGGCCAAGGGCTACACAGCACGCTTCAGGGGAGGTGCCGGGGCTGGGGGCAGGCGCACGGGGCAAGGGGGGGGCCAGGGGAGGCTGAGCGGGAGCTCCGGTGAGCCGGGGAGGCGGCGGCCATCATCTGCGCCCTGGGCAGGGGGAAAAGGTCCTCCTCCTTTCCCTCTTCCCTTCTGTCAGCTCCCGGGGAACTCACCGCTTCTCGGGGAGCGGCCGCACCTGGAAGCCCCCAGAAATCAACACGAATCCAACCCCCAAAATACACCGCGCCTACCGTACGCGGCACGGCCGCCCGGCACCCGAGCGCCGGAACACCGCGCCTCCCGCCGCGCCCCGGCGAGCCACGTGACAGGGCCGGCAGCCACTGCGCCAGGACTACAGCTCCCGGCATGCTCTGCGCCACAACACGGCCGCCCGGCAGCCCCCCGCCGCAAGGACTACAGCTCCCGGCATGCTCTGCGCCACAACACGGCCGCCCGGCAGCCCCCCGCCGCAAGGACTACAGCTCCCGCCATGCTCTGCGCCACAACATGGCCGCCCGGCAGCCCCCCGCCACAACGACTACAGCTCCCGGCATGCTCTGCGCCACAACACGGCCGCCCGGCAGCCCCCCGCCACAACGACTACAGCTCCCGGCATGCTCTGCGCCACAACACGGCCGCCCGGCAGCCCCCCGCCACAACGACTACAGCTCCCGGCACGCTCTGCGCCACAACACGGCCGCCCGGCAGCCCCCCGCCACAAGGACTACAGCTCCCGGCACGCTCTGCGCCACAACACGGCCGCCCGGCAGCCCCCCGCCACAAGGACTACAGCTCCCGGCACGCTCTGCGCCACAACACGGCCGCCCGGCAGCCCCCCGCCACAACGACTACAGCTCCCGGCATGCTCTGCGCCACAACACGGCCGCCCGGCAGCCCCCAGCCACAACGACTACAGCTCCCGCCATGCTCTGCGCCACTACGCGGCCGCCCGGGAGCCGCGCGCCACAAGGACTACAGCTCCCGGCATGCTCTGCGCCACAACACGGCCGCCCGGCAGCCGCGCGCCGCAAGGACTACAGCTCCCGGCATGCTCTGCGCCACAACACGGCCGCCCGGCAGCCCCCCGCCGCAAGGACTACAGCTCCCGGCACGCTCTGCGCCACAACACGGCCGCCCGGCAGCCCCCCGCCACAAGGACTACAGCTCCCGGCATGCTCTGCGCCACAACACGGCCGCCCGGCAGCCGCGCGCCGCAAGGACTACAGCTCCCGGCATGCTCTGCGCCACAACACGGCCGCCCGGCAGCCCCCCGCCGCAAGGACTACAGCTCCCGGCACGCTCTGCGCCACAACACGGCCGCCCGGCAGCCCCCCGCCACAACGACTACAGCTCCCGGCATGCTCTGCGCCACAACACGGCCGCCCGGGAGCCGCGCGCCACAAGGACTACAGCTCCCGGCATGCTCTGCGCCACAACATGGCCGCCCGGCAGCCCCCCGCCACAAGGACTACAGCTCCCGGCACGCTGTGCGCCACAACATGGCCGCCCGGCAGCCCCCCGCCACAAGGACTACAGCTCCCGCCATGCTCTGCGCCACAACACGGCCGCACGGCAGCCGCCACACGCACCACCACAGCTCCCGCCACGCCGCGAGCCCGCCCTCCCCGCTCTCTCACCCTGCGGGGCACCGCCCCTCCCGCCGATGCACCCGGAAGCCCCACCGAGCCCTCAGCACAGCCTCGCTCTCCCCACCGCCCGCTCCGACCCGCCGCTGCCCCGCCGCAGCCCTCCTCGGGGCTTGACCCGGCACGCAGCGGCCCCCCACCCAGCCCCCGCTCACCTCCTCCCTCGCTACACTCGCAGCCCGCTGACGCTCGGCCACAGCTCCGCTCCGCCCCGCCCTCGGCTCACACTGGCCCCCCGGAGCAGGGCACCACCCCTTTTCCAGGGAGGAGCCGGCACCGCCAGCCCCACTGCCCGCACCTGGGGCTCCTCCAGCCAGACCCCGCCCACAGCTGAGGCGCAGCAGCAACGGGGGGCCCCCTCCCCTCACCCCCACAGTGCACCACCTCCTCCCCCGGGCTCCATCACAGCCCCTTGCCCCACGCCAAGGGAGCGCAAACGCAGCCCTCAGGCCAAAGGAGAGGGCAGCTGTTTGTGCAGGCGCGCACGTAACAAGTCCCAGGAGCGATTCGTGGCTCAGGGTCCCCAACGCTCCCCCTGCCCCAAGGCCACCTCGGCCGCCGTTGCCGCAGCCGCACGGAGCTGGTGGTGGCTGGGATAGTGCTCATTTTCTCCACAGTAGCTAGGAAGGGATACGTTTTGGATTTATGCTCAAAACACCGTTAATAATGTAGAGATGTTTTGGTTCTTGCTGAGCACTGCTTCCACAGTCAGGGCCTCTTCTGGTTCTCTCAGTGCCCCACCAGCAAGTAGGCTGGGACAGCTGGGAAAGCTTTCCCAGCTAACTGACCAAAGGGATATTCCATACCATTTGACATCATGCTCAGCACACGCAGCTGGGGGAAGAAGGGGGAGTCCTTTGGGGGGGGGGGGGGGGGGGGGCTACGGCATTTCTCTCCCTAAGTAACCATGACACATGACAGAGCCCTGCTTTCCCAGAGGTGGCTCAACACCTGCCCGCCGAAAAGGAGGAGTGAATTAATTCCTTGCTTTGCTTCCACGCACAGCTTTTGCTTTACCTATTAAACAGTCTTGATCTCAGCCCATGATTTTTCTCACTTTTACCCTTCCAGCTCTCTCCCCCAGCCCACTGAGGGTGGAGCGAGCAAGCAGCTCCCTGGTGCAGAGTTGCCAGCTGGGGCTAAACCACGGCACGCGCTTGTCCGCGTTTGGCAGGGAAGGGACCGTCCGTCGCCCGGCTCCTGGAGCGACAGGCTGCTGGGCAGAGGGGGAGGCCACCAAAGGTGAGGAGCAGGGCACAGGACAGTAGGAAGAGAGAAGAGAAGAGCGGCAGCCGGCTGGACGGGGGCGGGGGGGCGTGTGTGCGTGTAGTGAGAAGGCACGAGGCAGGGAACAGGACGGCCAGAGAAGGACAGGGAGCCTGACGGAGGTGGAGATACAAGCAGCAGAGAGAGGGGAAGAGAGGCAGCAGAAAGAGGGGGGAAGAGCAGGACACAGACCAACAAAGAAGGAAGAGGAGCAGGCTGGAGACGCACAAAGAACCTGGGGCAGGCAGCACGACAGCGAGGGAGGAAAGAAGAATAGGGGCAGGAAGCTGGACCGAGCGCGATGGAGACAGACAAGACAAGCGACAAGAACAGGGCAGAAAGGGAAGAATGAAGCCACGGGGACAGGGAGCCGAGACAGCCAACAACGGAGGGAAGGGGCCGGGGAGGGAACACCACAAAACAAACCATGGGGCTACGTGGTACAGAGCATGAGAAGGCAGAGAATTAAGAATTAGGGACAGGGAGCCAGAGAAACAACAACAAAAAAAAACACCCAAAACAAAGGGAGATGGGGAGCAAAAGGAATCGCAATGCGTACAGAAAGGAGAGAGAAACAATTCTAAAACAGGGTCATGGGGAAGCCAGAGACAGCAAGATGGAGAAAGGACAAAAGCTACAGGCTACAGGGCAGAGAGGGAAGAATTAATGAATAGACACAGAGAGCTGGGCAGAAAGAGATGGAGAAAGGCTGAAGATCACACGGCCAACAGGGAAGAGAGAAGAGAGGGAGGAATTTTCAAAACAGGGGCAAGAAGCCAGAGAGAGGGAGAGAGGCGCAACAATAAAATGGGGACGGGCCACAGGGCGGCGAGGAGGGAATCGATGAATAAGAACAGGAGACCAAAGAGAACACAATGTAGAATGGAAAAAAGGAACAGCGGCCTACAGGGAAGGAGGAATTAAAGATCAGGCACTGGGAGGCAGACAGAGACACATGAAGAAACAAGTAGGAAAAAAAAAAAAAACCACACAACGGCAATGGGCTACAAAGACAGACAGAGAGGGAAGAAATAAAACATAGCAGCAAGGAGCTGGACAGAGAGAGATGAGGACAAACAAATAGCACGGGTCTACGTGACAGAGGACGTGGAATTAGAACACAGAGAGGGGGAGCCGGACAGAGAGAGAGGCCGAGAGAAAAATCTAGACGGGCTACGGCGGGCAGAGGCAGGAATTAAAACCTAGGGACAGGGAGCTGGACAGAGAGAGACAGAGATCACAGGGAACAGCGGCGGGTGCAGGAAGAACAGGAATTCAAGAATAGGGAAAGGGAGCTGGACAGAGAAGAACTCAGGCAGGCAAGTAACAGTAGCAGGGTACAGAGCAGAGCAGACGAACTAAAAAGCGCGGCGGGAGCGTTGAGGCAGACAGAGAGAGATTAAGAAAAAAGTCACGGGCTACGTGGCAAAGCAGGAGGAACTCAGAAACGGGGATGGCAACCAAGGGAGAGTGAGCTGGTGAAGGATAACGGGTATTCAAAGTGAGGGACGGGGAGCTGGGAAAAGCGAGGCAGAGAAAAACAGAATCACAGAGAGAATCACACAAAGCCAAAAAAGAAGAAACTGAACAACAGGAACAGGTGTAACCAAAGCGATGAAATCAACCAACCAGAGACGGTGTTCCATTACGGGAACACGGAGCGTACGAATCAGCGCATCTGTCGATCTGCATTTTAGTCCCTAGGCGATCGTTAATGTCAGCAGAACAACAGACAACGTGCTTCTGTCAGAAAAGGATGACAAAACGCGGTTTCGTGTAGCGCACTGAGAAAACTAGCCAAGACTGCCAAGATTAAGAGCCAAGAAGGTAAAAGGCAATTCTGGCAGGGGGAGATCGCGACCACCGACTCACGGACCACCACCGAGCCTGCGCAGTGATTTACATACGGAACGAGCAAGTTTGTACCAATCAGTAGACAGGACGATAATGAATATGTATGAATACGTAAAATTTTGATCTACAAATTCTACGGGAAAGGTGTGTGAGGGACGCACGCCAGGAGGAGCGATCCCCCGTGCATCTGGCGCCGTGAATAAAGAACGCCTGCTCTTTAATACTAGATTGGTGTTGAATAGATATTTCCGATTTTACCGTGTTTTTCGGTAACAGTTTTGGCACCCCAGATGGGAACCTGCTTTTGAATCTCGACGGATCCGCAGGACCGTGGGACCTGCAGCCAGCCCCAAGGAATTCTTGGGGAGAGCTTCCGATCCCCAGGCCAGAGAATTCTGAGAAAGATCCCCTGGACTGAAGTAAACAAGGCATTCGTTTAAGAAGAAACTTAGGTAGAATAATATGTGGCGTTAGCTTCCCACATAGGACAGGATAGTGGGTTTGAGTCCCACAGGCCTGCCCGTAAGGCGCGGCGAAAGCCACGCAGGGTTGGGGCCAAGAGGTACCTCGGTTGGTAAGTCTCTGCTAGGCGAAAGCCTGTGGAGCGGGACCCGAGGGTAGGGGGGTCTTCAACAGGGGGTTGAAGTCTCCAGGGATATCTAGCAGGGGGCTACAGATCCCAGTGGCGGATTCCCAGTGAGACCTCTAACGGGGGTTGGAGTCCCTCTGACTACTATTTGTGATAGTGCACTATCACAACTGCTAGTCGACTGGGAGATGGGAGCATTTCTGAGTAAGAAACCTATCCCACAGAGAACACCTTTGGGATGTACTTTGAAGCACTGGAAAGACATCGGGGGTGATGACCCACTAACTCGGAAACCATTAATTGAATATTGCAATCATTGGTGCCCAACGTATCAATTGGAAGGTGGGCACGAATGGCCAGAACAGGAGACATTGCAATATCATACCATCTTGCAATTAATGTTGTTTTGTAAAAAGGGAAGGCAAATGGGAAGAAGTGGCATATGTTGATTTGTTCTTTACACTGTGGAATCATCCAGCGTGGCAGAAACAGCGTGAGATATGTCCACAGGATTCTACAGCAATGTTTCTGAAAAGAGGAAAATGTGGTGAGAACTTGAAGTGTTGCTCTACTTGTGATACTGGATACTTCACTTGATGGAACTGACAAGAAAATAGTATTGAATACAGCCAGAAGGCAGGTGCAGGGAGCACATGCTAACAGGAATTTACAGAGAACAACGAATAAGAATTTTCCATCTACAAATCCCGAGTGGGACCCTAATCAGCCAGGACCCAGGGGAATGTTGACTAGATGTCAGAGACAGATTTTATTTGGAGTAAGACATGCAATGCCAAAAGCCATAAATTTTGACCCATTTATTAAGTGAGACAAGAATTAAAGGAGTCCCCTTCAGCCTTTATGGAAAGACTGAAGGTGACCACCAGAAAATATACTCATTTGAACCCAGAAAAACACAGAAAAAGCAATTCAGTTGGTCTCTATATTCATAAGACAATCAGCCCCAGATTGGGGGGGGGTGGGGGGGGGAGTAAAAAAACCTTCAGAAACTAGAAGAACCTGAATCCAGAGATCTGGGTAAAATGCTTGAAGTAGCTTGGCATGAAGGAGACCAGAGGAATCAACCCTAGCTGAACACCTGGTTACACTGAAGCTAGGGAATGAAGAAATAGAATTTTTGGTAGATACGGGAGCCACTTCTTTGGTATTGAATACACGTAAAGAGAAAGTTGATCATAAACCAGTAGGTGTTGTTAGTGCGACAGGGCAAAGAAAAATTAGCCTTTCTTAGAGCCATTAAAGTTTAAATTGGAGAAGCAATGGGCAACTCACCAGTTTCTGTATATGCCTGAATGTCCACTGCCTCTGTTATGATGAGATCTATTAAGTAAATTAGATGCTCAAGTAACTTTTAAAGATGGAGAGATTAAATTACTAATACCAGAACAGAATCAAAAGCCACAGAGGCGAGAGCGTTTATGTTACAGGATTCCTCCAGGGAGGAACAGGTTCCCGAAGAAGTGGAAAACGTAGTAATTCCTTTGGTTTGAGCGAGCGGAGCTCCGGAGCGACCTAAGCGGGCAGAGCCGGTAAAAGTAACCTTAAAGCCTGGCGCCAAGCCGGTAAGGCAAAAACAATACCGTATTAAGCGAGAGGCTCGAAAAGGATTAGAGAAGTTAATTATAAATTTTTTTCAGAATATGAGCTCTTAGTAGAATGTGAATCAGAATATAGTACTCCTGTGCCGCCAGTAAAGAAATCTAGAGGCAAAGAGTATTAGCTGGTTCACGATTTAAGGGCTATATCTCAGGTGGTCCAAGATCTACATCCGGTAGTAGCTAATCCATACACTTTACTGACCTCTTTTAAAGGAGGAGCATAAATGGTTTACTGTACTAGATTTGAAGGATGCCTTCTTTTGCATACCTCCAGGCATAAAAAGTCAAAGCCTATTTGCTTTGGAATGGGAAAGCCCCACCACAGAATGAAAGACACAGCTAACATGGACCGTACTTCCACAAGGATTTAAAATTAGTCCTACGATATTTGGGACTCAGCTGGCAAGAAAAAAAATTAGAAATATAGAAATGTATAGAAAAAACAGAACCCAGGGAGAGGCATACTGTTACAGAATGCAGACGACATTCTGATAGTGGCAGAAAGTAAAGAATAATGTTTTGAAATTTTTAAATTTTCTGGGCCAAGGAAGATGCGGAGTTTCCAGAAACAAAACCCAAATAGGAGAAGAAGCAGCCATTTATTTAGGATTTGAAATATCTCAGAGACAAAGACAATTAGAAAGTGAAAAGAAAGAAACTATTTGTCAAATTCCCGAACCTTGCGGCCCGAAGGAACTGAGAGCTTTTCTGAAAATAGTGAAATAGCGTCAGCTCTGGATTCTGAACTACAGACTGTATGTAAAACCATTATACGAGGCACTGAAAGAATCAAAGGATAAATATTTAACCTGGACGCCCGGATGCCAAACGGCATTCAAAGAACTGAAAAGAGCCTCAGTGATGGCCCCTGCATTAGGCCTACCCGATTTCGCTAAACCTTTTGAGCTGTTTGTCCACGAAAGACAACATTTAGCCCTTGGAGTGCTGACACAGCGACTGGGAACCTGGAAGAGACCCGTGGGCTACTTCTCCAAACAACTCGACCACGTGAGTAAAAGATGGCCTGGATGTTTACGGGCAGTAGCAACAGCAGCGCTGCCGATCCAGGAAGCCCCAAAGTTAACAATGGGACAAAAGATGACAGTATGTGTCCCGCACATAGCGGTGACTGTTTTAGAACAAAAGGGGGGTCGTTGGCTATCCCTTAGCAGAATGTTGAAATATCAAGTTGTTCTGTTAGAACAAGACCATGTGGAATCGAAGGCTACTGCTATACTGAATCCTGTATGTTTTTAACAACAGAAAACCTTACGGACAATTTCGAACACGATCGCTTGCTAACTATTGAACAAGTCTATTCCAGCAGACCAGGCCTGAGACACAAACCTCTGGGAAAATCCTGATCTGGAGTTGTTTACAGATGGAAGCAGCTCTGGGCGAGAAGAGAATGGCCGGATATGCTGTCGTTATCACCGCCGAGGGAATGGAGTCAGGGGCGCTGCCTGCGAACACCTCAGCACAGAAAGCAGTATTGGTAGCGTTGAAGCGAGCTCTGCGAATGGCAGAAGGACGAAGGATAAATATCTAGACTGATTCCAAACATGCATTTGGTGTGATCCACGATCATGGAGCTACTGGGAAGGAAAAAGGACTGCCATCAGCCCAAGAATCATTGATACAGCATAAAGAAGACATTCTCCAACTTCCGGAAGACGTGCAGAAACCAAAAGAAGTGGCGGTAAAGCGTTGCAAAGCTCATCGATTCGGCCAGACGGCTGTAAACATAAGCAAACGATTGACAGATAAAGCTGCAAAGAGGACTGCAGAGCAAGGTATCCTTGCACTAGTACCAGTAAAACAGATCGGAATTCCAAAGTTGAAACCGAGATTATTATAATAAATTGGATGAGCAATTAGCAGAACAATTGGAAGCATCACAAAACACAGAGAGATGGTAGGTAACACCAGAAAAACAAGTAATAATAATAACAACCCCACAAGTTATGACAGAACTTGCAAAAGAAAAGCATGAGCAAACACATTAGGGTGTAGATGCTACGGTTTTGAGTTTAAAAGCATCTGTAGCGTGTGTAGGCATGACAAGAATAATTAAACCCATGGTAGCTAAGTGTCCAATCTGTCCTAGAAATAATCCCCTGAACCAAAGGAAACCACCTTTAGGAGTAACAAAACAAAAAATTCTCCCGGAAATTATTAGCAAATTAAGTTCTCTGAGTTACCCAGACAAAATAGATATAGCAGTATTTGTTAGTGATGATGGACAAATTTTCTAGTTGGCCAGAAGCTTTCTCGTGCTGCACCAACAAAGCTAGAGTAGTAGTTAAAATGTTGCTGAAAGAAATAATACCAAGATTTAGAGTGCCAACAGGAATGTCCTCTGGGAGAGGACCACATTTTTTTGCAGAGGTAGTTCAACAAATTAATAAAATTTTGGGTATAAAATGGAACCTGCATATGCCCTAGAGACCACAATCAAGTGAAAACTTTGAGAAGATGAACCAAACACTGAACTGACATAGTGGAATATTATTGATCTAGGATGGAAGTATTGAGAAAATGATTATTTCAAAACTTCCAAAGGGGGGAAATGTAACCAAAGCGATGAAATCAACCAACCAGAGACGGTGTTCCATTACGGGAACACGGAGCGTACGAATCAGCGCATCTGTCGATCTGCATTTTAGTCCCTAGGCGATCGTTAATGTCAGCAGAACAACAGACAACGTGCTTCTGTCAGAAAAGGATGACAAAACGCGGTTTCGTGTAGCGCACTGAGAAAACTAGCCAAGACTGCCAAGATTAAGAGCCAAGAAGGTAAAAGGCAATTCTGGCAGGGGGAGATCGCGACCACCGACTCACGGACCACCACCGAGCCTGCGCAGTGATTTACATACGGAACGAGCCAGTTTGTACCGATCAGTAGACAGGACGATAATGAATATGTATGAATACGTAAAATTTTGATCTACAAATTCTACGGGAAAGGTGTGTGAGGTACGCACGCCAGGAGAAGCGATCCCCCGTGCATCTGGCGCCGTGAACAAAGAACGCCTGCTCTTTAATACTAAATCGGCGTTGAGGAGTTGTTTCCGATTTTACCGCGTTTTTCGGTAACACACGGAGTCAGACCAAGAGGGCCAGAGAAAGACAAAATACCGACAGGCTACAGAACAGAGCAGGAGGAATAAAAAAATAAAAACGGAGCCAGAGCCAGGCAGAGAGAGGCGGAGAAAGAACAAGTAGCCACAGGCTACAGGACAGAGAGAGGGAGGCCTGAAAAGACGGGGAGGCAGGGAGCCACTCAGAGCGAGATGGAGAAAGAAGGGGCGGGGGGGCGCCAAAAAAAAAAAAAAAAAAAATTTTGCAGCAGGTAAGGAAAGAGAGGGGGCCAGGGGGGAGAGACAGGGAGGGCCCAGGACGCACAAGAGAGGCAACGGGGCCCCAGTGGCCCAGGACTCACCGCGACTCTCGCTCTCAGCGCTGCTGGCACAATTTAGCCGTTCAGATGCTTCTTTCCCCTCCTCTCCGCCCTGCCTCTTCTGCAGCTCCAGACTCTAGGCCGTCCTCCACCTAAAGAGGATACATGGGTGTCTTACCGCTCTTACGAGATGAGGCTTCCTAGGCACGTAGCCTAGCTCGCTCGTGCACTACACGCCCGTACCCAACTCCCGGTTACGCGTACAGACCCTGCGGTGCACGTTGGTGGCCTGGCCCGCTGCGGACTATGAAGGGGGATCCTTCCTCCCTCACCTGCAGGGACAGGCTCTCTCTTGCCTGCGGCAGGAAGGCAGCTGGCAGCCAGAGCGCCTTCAGTTTCTTCTGCTTTACCTTTCGTTGGCGTCTCCAGCTTCAGCCGAGGCAGCTCCTGTCCACAGCCGGGAAGGGCTCTGTGTGTCCCTTTTCGCCCCCGCGCTGCGAGGATGGCAACACCGGGCAGAGAGAAGCCACGCAAGCCTGAGACGGCCGCAGTCAACGGCATCCCCGGGGGAAGGACAGACAACCACGTCCTCAGCACGGTCTCTGGGAGAGGGAAAGAAGAAACAGCGACCGTCATTACCGTCGATCGACCCTGGCCAAAGCCCCTCCTTGCGCAGGGGCTTCTGGACACACCGCCCCTTCCCCGCGCTACTGCTAAGGGCCCCTGCGCCGAGGGGGAATCCAGTGCGCTCGAGGGCCGGCTCGCTGCCTTCACGACAGGGCCTGGGGGCGGCCAAGGGCTACACAGCACGCTTCAGGGGAGGTGCCGGGGCTGGGGGCAGGCGCACGGGGCAAGGGGGGGGCCAGGGGAGGCTGAGCGGGAGCTCCGGTGAGCCGGGGAGGCGGCGGCCATCATCTGCGCCCTGGGCAGGGGGAAAAGGTCCTCCTCCTTTCCCTCTTCCCTTCTGTCAGCTCCCGGGGAACTCACCGCTTCTCGGGGAGCGGCCGCACCTGGAAGCCCCCAGAAATCAACACGAATCCAACCCCCAAAATACACCGCGCCTACCGTACGCGGCACGGCCGCCCGGCACCCGAGCGCCGGAACACCGCGCCTCCCGCCGCGCCCCGGCGAGCCACGTGACAGGGCCGGCAGCCACTGCGCCAGGACTACAGCTCCCGGCATGCTCTGCGCCACAACACGGCCGCCCGGCAGCCCCCCCGCCGCAAGGACTACAGCTCCCGGCATGCTCTGCGCCACAACACGGCCGCCCGGCAGCCCCCGCCACAAGGACTACAGCTCCCGGCACGCTCTGCGCCACAACACGGCCGCCCGGCAGCCCCCCGCCACAAGGACTACAGCTCCCGGCACGCTCTGCGCCACAACACGGCCGCCCGGGAGCCCCCCGCCACAAGGACTACAGCTCCCGCCATGCTCTGCGCCACAACACGGCCGCCCGGGAGCCCCCCGCCACAAGGACTACAGCTCCCGGCATGCTCTGCGCCACAACATGGCCGCCCGGCAGCCGCGCGCCGCAAGGACTACAGCTCCCGGCACGCTCTGCGCCACAACACGGCCGCCCGGCAGCCCCCCACCACAAGGACTACAGCTCCCGCCATGCTCTGCGCCACAACACGGCCGCCCGCCCAGCCGCCACACGCACCACCACAGCTCCCGCCACGCCGCGAGCCCGCCCTCCCCGCTCTCTCACCCTGCGGGGCACCGTCCCTCCCGCCGATGCACCCGGAAGCCCCACCGAGCCCTCAGCACAGCCTCGCTCTCCCCACCGCCCGCTCCGACCCGCCGCTGCCCCGCCGCAGCCCTCCTCGGGGCTTGACCCGGCACGCAGCGGCCCCCCACCCAGCCCCCGCTCACCTCCTCCCTCGCTACACTCGCAGCCCGCTGACGCTCGGCCACAGCTCCGCTCCGCCCCGCCCTCGGCTCACACTGGCCCCCCGGAGCAGGGCACCACCCCTTTTCCAGGGAGGAGCCGGCACCGCCAGCCCCACTGCCCGCACCTGGGGCTCCTCCAGCCAGACCCCGCCCACAGCTGAGGCGCAGCAGCAACGGGGGGCCCCCTCCCCTCACCCCCACAGTGCACCACCTCCTCCCCCGGGCTCCATCACAGCCCCTTGCCCCACGCCAAGGGAGCGCAAACGCAGCCCTCAGGCCAAAGGAGAGGGCAGCTGTTTGTGCAGGCGCGCACGTAACAAGTCCCAGGAGCGATTCGTGGCTCAGGGTCCCCAACGCTCCCCCTGCCCCAAGGCCACCTCGGCCGCCGTTGCCGCAGCCGCACGGAGCTGGTGGTGGCTGGGATAGTGCTCATTTTCTCCACAGTAGCTAGGAAGGGATACGTTTTGGATTTATGCTCAAAACACCGTTAATAATGTAGAGATGTTTTGGTTCTTGCTGAGCACTGCTTCCACAGTCAGGGCCTCTTCTGGTTCTCTCAGTGCCCCACCAGCAAGTAGGCTGGGACAGCTGGGAAAGCTTTCCCAGCTAACTGACCAAAGGGATATTCCATACCATTTGACATCATGCTCAGCACACGCAGCTGGGGGAAGAAGGGGGAGTCCTTGGGGCGGGGGGGGGGGGGGGGGGGCTACGGCATTTCTCTCCCTAAGTAACCATGACACATGACAGAGCCCTGCTTTCCCAGAGGTGGCTCAACACCTGCCCGCCGAAAAGGAGGAGTGAATTAATTCCTTGCTTTGCTTCCACGCACAGCTTTTGCTTTACCTATTAAACAGTCTTGATCTCAGCCCATGATTTTTCTCACTTTTACCCTTCCAGCTCTCTCCCCCAGCCCACTGAGGGTGGAGCGAGCAAGCAGCTCCCTGGTGCAGAGTTGCCAGCTGGGGCTAAACCACGGCACGCGCTTGTCCGCGTTTGGCAGGGAAGGGACCGTCCGTCGCCTGGCTCCTGGAGCGACAGGCTGCTGGGCAGAGGGGGAGGCCACCAAAGGTGAGGAGCAGGGCACAGGACAGTAGGAAGAGAGAAGAGAAGAGCGGCAGCCGGCTGGACGGGGGCGGGGGGGCGTGTGTGCGTGTAGTGAGAAGGCACGAGGCAGGGAACAGGACGGCCAGAGAAGGACAGGGAGCCTGACGGAGGTGGAGATACAAGCAGCAGAGAGAGGGGAAGAGAGGCAGCAGAAAGAGGGGGGAAGAGCAGGACACAGACCAACAAAGAAGGAAGAGGAGCAGGCTGGAGACGCACAAAGAACCTGGGGCAGGCAGCACGACAGCGAGGGAGGAAAGAAGAATAGGGGCAGGAAGCTGGACCGAGCGCGATGGAGACAGACAAGACAAGCGACAAGAACAGGGCAGAAAGGGAAGAATGAAGCCACGGGGACAGGGAGCCGAGACAGCCAACAACGGAGGGAAGGGGCCGGGGAGGGAACACCACAAAACAAACCATGGGGCTACGTGGTACAGAGCACGAGAAGGCAGAGAATTAAGAATTAGGGACAGGGAGCCAGAGAAACAACAACAAAAAAAAACACCCAAAACAAAGGGAGATGGGGAGCAAAAGGAATCGCAATGCGTACAGAAAGGAGAGAGAAACAATTCTAAAACAGGGTCATGGGGAAGCCAGAGACAGCAAGATGGAGAAAGGACAAAAGCTACAGGCTACAGGGCAGAGAGGGAAGAATTAATGAATAGACACAGAGAGCTGGGCAGAAAGAGATGGAGAAAGGCTGAAGATCACACGGCCAACAGGGAAGAGAGAAGAGAGGGAGGAATTTTCAAAACAGGGGCAAGAAGCCAGAGAGAGGGAGAGAGGCGCAACAATAAAATGGGGACAAGCCACAGGGCGGCGAGGAGGGAATCGATGAATAAGAACAGGAGACCAAAGAGAACACAATGTAGAATGGAAAAAAGGAACAGCGGCCTACAGGGAAGGAGGAATTAAAGATCAGGCACTGGGAGGCAGACAGAGACACATGAAGAAACAAGTAGGAAAAAAAAAAACCACACAACGGCAATGGGCTACAAAGACAGACAGAGAGGGAAGAAATAAAACATAGCAGCAAGGAGCTGGACAGAGAGAGATGAGGACAAACAAATAGCACGGGTCTACGTGACAGAGAACGTGGAATTAGAACACAGAGAGGGGGAGCCGGACAGAGAGAGAGGCCGAGAGAAAAATCTAGACGGGCTACGGCGGGCAGAGGCAGGAATTAAAACCTAGGGACAGGGAGCTGGACAGAGGGAGACGGAGATCACAGGGAACAGCGGCGGGTGCAGGAAGAACAGGAATTCAAGAATAAGGAAAGGGAGCTGGACAGAGAAGAACTCAGGCAGGCAAGTAACAGTAGCAGGGTACAGAGCAGAGCAGACGAACTAAAAAGCGCGGCGGGAGCGTTGAGGCAGACAGAGAGAGATTAAGAAAAAAGTCACGGGCTACGTGGCAAAGCAGGAGGAACTCAGAAACGGGGATGGCAACCAAGGGAGAGTGAGCTGGTGAAGGATAACGGGTATTCAAAGTGAGGGACGGGGAGCTGGGAAAAGCGAGGCAGAGAAAAACAGAATCACAGAGAGAATCACACAAAGCCAAAAAAGAAGAAACTGAACAACAGGAACAGGTGTAACCAAAGCGATGAAATCAACCAACCAGAGACGGTGTTACATTACGGGAACACGGAGCGTACGAATCAGCGCATCTGTCGATCTGCATTTTAGTCCCTAGGCGATCGTTAATGTCAGCAGAACAACAGACAACGTGCTTCTGTCAGAAAAGGATGACAAAACGCGGTTTCGTGTAGCGCACTGAGAAAACTAGCCAAGACTGCCAAGATTAAGAGCCAAGAAGGTAAAAGGCAATTCTGGCAGGGGGAGATCGCGACCACCGACTCACGGACCACCACCGAGCCTGCGCAGTGATTTACATACGGAACGAGCCAGTTTGTACCGATCAGTAGACAGGACGATAATGAATATGTATGAATACGTAAAATTTTGATCTACAAATTCTACGGGAAAGGTGTGTGAGGTACGCACGCCAGGAGGAGCGATCCCCTGTGCATCTGGCGCCGTGAATAAAGAACGCCTGCTCTTTAATACTAGATTGGTGTTGAATAGATATTTCCGATTTTACCGTGTTTTTTGGTAACAGTTTTGGCACCCCAGATGGGAACCTGCTTTTGAATCTCGACGGATCCGCAGGACCGTGGGACCTGCAGCCAGCCCCAAGGAATTCTTGGGGAGAGCTTCCGATCCCCAGGCCAGAGAATTCTGAGAAAGATCCCCTGGACTGAAGTAAACAAGGCATTCGTTTAAGAAGAAACTTAGGTAGAATAATATGTGGCGTTAGCTTCCCACATAGGACAGGATAGTGGGTTTGAGTCCCACAGGCCTGCCCGTAAGGCGCGGCGAAAGCCACGCAGGGTTGGGGCCAAGAGGTACCTCGGTTGGTAAGTCTCTGCTAGGCGAAAGCCTGTGGAGCGGGACCCGAGGGTAGGGGGGTCTTCAACAGGGGGTTGAAGTCTCCAGGGATATCTAGCAGGGGGCTACAGATCCCAGTGGCGGATTCCCAGTGAGACCTCTAACGGGGGTTGGAGTCCCTCTGACTACTATTTGTGATAGTGCACTATCACAACTGCTAGTCGACTGGGAGATGGGAGCATTTCTGAGTAAGAAACCTATCCCACAGAGAACACCTTTGGGATGTACTTTGAAGCACTGGAAAGACATCGGGGGTGATGACCCACTAACTCGGAAACCATTAATTGAATATTGCAATCATTGGTGCCCAACGTATCAATTGGAAGGTGGGCACGAATGGCCAGAACAGGAGACATTGCAATATCATACCATCTTGCAATTAATGTTGTTTTGTAAAAAGGGAAGGCAAATGGGAAGAAGTGGCATATGTTGATTTGTTCTTTACACTGTGGAATCATCCAGCGTGGCAGAAACAGCGTGAGATATGTCCACAGGATTCTACGGCAATGTTTCTGAAAAGAGGAAAATGTGGTGAGAACTTGAAGTGTTGCTCTACTTGTGATACTGGATACTTCACTTGATGGAACTGACAAGAAAATAGTATTGAATACAGCCAGAAGGCAGGTGCAGGGAGCACATGCTAACAGGAATTTACAGAGAACAACGAATAAGAATTTTCCATCTACAAATCCCGAGTGGGACCCTAATCAGCCAGGACCCAGGGGAATGTTGACTAGATGTCAGAGACAGATTTTATTTGGAGTAAGACATGCAATGCCAAAAGCCATAAATTTTGACCCATTTATTAAGTGAGACAAGAATTAAAGGAGTCCCCTTCAGCCTTTATGGAAAGGCTGAAGGTGACCACCAGAAAATATACTCATTTGAACCCAGAAAAACACAGAAAAAGCAATTCAGTTGGTCTCTATATTCATAAGACAATCAGCCCCAGATTGGGGGGGGTGGGGGGGGGAGTAAAAAAACCTTCAGAAACTAGAAGAACCTGAATCCAGAGATCTGGGTAAAATGCTTGAAGTAGCTTGGCATGAAGGAGACCAGAGGAATCAACCCTAGCTGAACACCTGGTTACACTGAAGCTAGGGAATGAAGAAATAGAATTTTTGGTAGATACGGGAGCCACTTCTTTGGTATTGAATACACGTAAAGAGAAAGTTGATCATAAACCAGTAGGTGTTGTTAGTGCGACAGGGCAAAGAAAAATTAGCCTTTCTTAGAGCCATTAAAGTTTAAATTGGAGAAGCAATGGGCAACTCACCAGTTTCTGTATATGCCTGAATGTCCACTGCCTCTGTTATGATGAGATCTATTAAGTAAATTAGATGCTCAAGTAACTTTTAAAGATGGAGAGATTAAATTACTAATACCAGAACAGAATCAAAAGCCACAGAGGCGAGAGCGTTTATGTTACAGGATTCCTCCAGGGAGGAACAGGTTCCCGAAGAAGTGGAAAACGTAGTAATTCCTTTGGTTTGAGCGAGCGGAGCTCCGGAGCGACCTAAGCGGGCAGAGCCGGTAAAAGTAACCTTAAAGCCTGGAGCCAAGCCGGTAAGGCAAAAACAATACCGTATTAAGCGAGAGGCTCGAAAAGGATTAGAGAAGTTAATTATAAATTTTTTTCAGAATATGAGCTCTTAGTAGAATGTGAATCAGAATATAGTACTCCTGTGCCGCCAGTAAAGAAATCTAGAGGCAAAGAGTATTAGCTGGTTCACGATTTAAGGGCTATATCTCAGGTGGTCCAAGATCTACATCCGGTAGTAGCTAATCCATACACTTTACTGACCTCTTTTAAAGGAGGAGCATAAATGGTTTACTGTACTAGATTTGAAGGATGCCTTCTTTTGCATACCTCCAGGCATAAAAAGTCAAAGCCTATTTGCTTTGGAATGGGAAAGCCCCACCACAGAATGAAAGACACAGCTAACATGGACCGTACTTCCACAAGGATTTAAAATTAGTCCTACGATATTTGGGACTCAGCTGGCAAGAAAAAAAATTAGAAATATAGAAATGTATAGAAAAAACAGAACCCAGGGAGAGGCATACTGTTACAGAATGCAGACGACATTCTGATAGTGGCAGAAAGTAAAGAATAATGTTTTGAAATTTTTAAATTTTCTGGGCCAAGGAAGATGCGGAGTTTCCAGAAACAAAACCCAAATAGGAGAAGAAGCAGCCATTTATTTAGGATTTGAAATATCTCAGAGACAAAGACAATTAGAAAGTGAAAAGAAAGAAACTATTTGTCAAATTCCCGAACCTTGCGGCCCGAAGGAACTGAGAGCTTTTCTGAAAATAGTGAAATAGCGTCAGCTCTGGATTCTGAACTACAGACTGTATGTAAAACCATTATACGAGGCACTGAAAGAATCAAAGGATAAATATTTAACCTGGACGCCCGGATGCCAAACGGCATTCAAAGAACTGAAAAGAGCCTCAGTGATGGCCCCTGCATTAGGCCTACCCGATTTCGCTAAACCTTTTGAGCTGTTTGTCCACGAAAGACAACATTTAGCCCTTGGAGTGCTGACACAGCGACTGGGAACCTGGAAGAGACCCGTGGGCTACTTCTCCAAACAACTCGACCACGTGAGTAAAAGATGGCCTGGATGTTTACGGGCAGTGGCAACAGCAGCGCTGCCGATCCAGGAAGCCCCAAAGTTAACAATGGGACAAAAGATGACAGTATGTGTCCCGCACATAGCGGTGACTGTTTTAGAACAAAAGGGGGGTCGTTGGCTATCCCTTAGCAGAATGTTGAAATATCAAGTTGTTCTGTTAGAACAAGACCATGTGGAATCGAAGGCTACTGCTATACTGAATCCTGTATGTTTTTAACAACAGAAAACCTTACGGACAATTTCGAACACGATCGCTTGCTAACTATTGAACAAGTCTATTCCAGCAGACCAGGCCTGAGACACAAACCTCTGGGAAAATCCTGATCTGGAGTTGTTTACAGATGGAAGCAGCTCTGGGCGAGAAGAGAATGGCCGGATATGCTGTCGTTATCACCGCCGAGGGAATGGAGTCAGGGGCGCTGCCTGCGAACACCTCAGCACAGAAAGCAGTATTGGTAGCGTTGAAGCGAGCTCTGCGAATGGCAGAAGGACGAAGGATAAATATCTAGACTGATTCCAAACATGCATTTGGTGTGATCCACGATCATGGAGCTACTGGGAAGGAAAAAGGACTGCCATCAGCCCAAGAATCATTGATACAGCATAAAGAAGACATTCTCCAACTTCCGGAAGACGTGCAGAAACCAAAAGAAGTGGCGGTAAAGCGTTGCAAAGCTCATCGATTCGGCCAGACGGCTGTAAACATAAGCAAACGATTGACAGATAAAGCTGCAAAGAGGACTGCAGAGCAAGGTATCCTTGCACTAGTACCAGTAAAACAGATCGGAATTCCAAAGTTGAAACCGAGATTATTATAATAAATTGGATGAGCAATTAGCAGAACAATTGGAAGCATCACAAAACACAGAGAGATGGTAGGTAACACCAGAAAAACAAGTAATAATAATAACAACCCCACAAGTTATGACAGAACTTGCAAAAGAAAAGCATGAGCAAACACATTAGGGTGTAGATGCTACGGTTTTGAGTTTAAAAGCATCTGTAGCGTGTGTAGGCATGACAAGAATAATTAAACCCATGGTAGCTAAGTGTCCAATCTGTCCTAGAAATAATCCCCTGAACCAAAGGAAACCACCTTTAGGAGTAACAAAACAAAAAATTCTCCCGGAAATTATTAGCAAATTAAGTTCTCTGAGTTACCCAGACAAAATAGATATAGCAGTATTTGTTAGTGATGATGGACAAATTTTCTAGTTGGCCAGAAGCTTTCTCGTGCTGCACCAACAAAGCTAGAGTAGTAGTTAAAATGTTGCTGAAAGAAATAATACCAAGATTTAGAGTGCCAACAGGAATGTCCTCTGGGAGAGGACCACATTTTTTTGCAGAGGTAGTTCAACAAATTAATAAAATTTTGGGTATAAAATGGAACCTGCATATGCCCTAGAGACCACAATCAAGTGAAAACTTTGAGAAGATGAACCAAACACTGAACTGACATAGTGGAATATTATTGATCTAGGATGGAAGTATTGAGAAAATGATTATTTCAAAACTTCCAAAGGGGGGAAATGTAACCAAAGCGATGAAATCAACCAACCAGAGACGGTGTTCCATTACGGGAACACGGAGCGTACGAATCAGCGCATCTGTCGATCTGCATTTTAGTCCCTAGGCGATCGTTAATGTCAGCAGAACAACAGACAACGTGCTTCTGTCAGAAAAGGATGACAAAACGCGGTTTCGTGTAGCGCACTGAGAAAACTAGCCAAGACTGCCAAGATTAAGAGCCAAGAAGGTAAAAGGCAATTCTGGCAGGGGGAGATCGCGACCACCGACTCACGGACCACCACCGAGCCTGCGCAGTGATTTACATACGGAACGAGCCAGTTTGTACCGATCAGTAGACAGGACGATAATGAATATGTATGAATACGTAAAATTTTGATCTACAAATTCTACGGGAAAGGTGTGTGAGGTACGCACGCCAGGAGAAGCGATCCCCCGTGCATCTGGCGCCGTGAACAAAGAACGCCTGCTCTTTAATACTAAATCGGCGTTGAGGAGTTGTTTCCGATTTTACCGCGTTTTTCGGTAACACACGGAGTCAGACCAAGAGGGCCAGAGAAAGACAAAATACCGACAGGCTACAGAACAGAGCAGGAGGAATAAAAAAATAAAAACGGAGCCAGAGCCAGGCAGAGAGAGGCGGAGAAAGAACAAGTAGCCACAGGCTACAGGACAGAGAGAGGGAGGCCTGAAAAGACGGGGAGGCAGGGAGCCACTCAGAGCGAGATGGAGAAAGAAGGGGCGGGGGGGCGCCAAAAAAAAAAAAAAAAAAAATTTTGCAGCAGCTAAGGAAAGAGAGGGGGCCAGGGGGGAGAGACAGGGAGGGCCCAGGACGCACAAGAGAGGCAACGGGGCCCCAGTGGCCCAGGACTCACCGCGACTCTCGCTCTCAGCGCTGCTGGCACAATTTAGCCGTTCAGATGCTTCTTTCCCCTCCTCTCCGCCCTGCCTCTTCTGCAGCTCCAGACTCTAGGCCGTCCTCCACCTAAAGAGGATACATGGGTGTCTTACCGCTCTTACGAGATGAGGCTTCCTAGGCACGTAGCCTAGCTCGCTCGTGCACTACACGCCCGTACCCAACTCCCGGTTACGCGTACAGACCCTGCGGTGCACGTTGGTGGCCTGGCCCGCTGCGGGCTACGAAGGGGGATCCTCCCTCCCTCACCTGCAGGGACAGGCTCTCTCTTGCCTGCGGCAGGAAGGCAGCTGGCAGCCAGAGCGCCTTCAGTTTCTTCTGCTTTACCTTTCGTTGGCGTCTCCAGCTTCAGCCGAGGCAGCTCCTGTCCACAGCCGGGAAGGGCTCTGTGTGTCCCTTTTCGCCCCCGCGCTGCGAGGATGGCAACGCCGGGCAGAGAGAAGCCACGCAAGCCTGAGACGGCTGCAGTCAACGGCATCCCCGGGGGAAGGACAGACAACCACGTCCTCAGCACGGTCTCTGGGAGAGGGAAAGAAGAAACAGCGACCGTCATTACCGTCGATCGACCCTGGCCAAAGCCCCTCCTTGCGCAGGGGCTTCTGGACACACCGCCCCTTCCCCGCGCTACTGCTAAGGGCCCCTGCGCCGAGGGGGAATCCAGTGCGCTCGAGGGCCGGCTCGCTGCCTTCACGACAGGGCCTGGGGGCGGCCAAGGGCTACGCAGCACGCTTCAGGGGAGGTGCCGGGGCTGGGGGCAGGCGCACGGGGCAAGGGGGGGGCCAGGGGAGGCTGAGCGGGAGCTCCGGTGAGCCGGGGAGGCGGCGGCCATCATCTGCGCCCTGGGCAGGGGGAAAAGGTCCTCCTCCTTTCCCTCTTCCCTTCTGTCAGCTCCCGGGGAACTCACCGCTTCTCGGGGAGCGGCCGCACCTGGAAGCCCCCAGAAATCAACACGAATCCAACCCCAAAAATACACCGCGCCTACCGTACGCGGCACGGCCGCCCGGCACCCGAGCGCCGGAACACCGCGCCTCCCGCCGCGCCCCGGCGAGCCACGTGACAGGGCCGGCAGCCACTGCGCCAGGACTACAGCTCCCGGCATGCTCTGCGCCACAACACGGCCGCCCGGCAGCCCCCCCGCCGCAAGGACTACAGCTCCCGGCATGCTCTGCGCCACAACACGGCCGCCCGGCAGCCCCCGCCACAAGGACTACAGCTCCCGGCACGCTCTGCGCCACAACACGGCCGCCCGGCAGCCCCCCGCCACAAGGACTACAGCTCCCGGCACGCTCTGCGCCACAACACGGCCGCCCGGGAGCCCCCCGCCACAAGGACTACAGCTCCCGCCATGCTCTGCGCCACAACACGGCCGCCCGGGAGCCCCCCGCCACAAGGACTACAGCTCCCGGCATGCTCTGCGCCACAACATGGCCGCCCGGCAGCCGCGCGCCGCAAGGACTACAGCTCCCGGCACGCTCTGCGCCACAACACGGCCGCCCGGCAGCCCCCCGCCACAAGGACTACAGCTCCCGCCATGCTCTGCGCCACAACACGGCCGCCCGCCCAGCCGCCACACGCACCACCACAGCTCCCGCCACGCCGCGAGCCCGCCCTCCCCGCTCTCTCACCCTGCGGGGCACCGTCCCTCCCGCCGATGCACCCGGAAGCCCCACCGAGCCCTCAGCACAGCCTCGCTCTCCCCACCGCCCGCTCCGACCCGCCGCTGCCCCGCCGCAGCCCTCCTCGGGGCTTGACCCGGCACGCAGCGGCCCCCCACCCAGCCCCCGCTCACCTCCTCCCTCGCTACACTCGCAGCCCGCTGACGCTCGGCCACAGCTCCGCTCCGCCCCGCCCTCGGCTCACACTGGCCCCCCGGAGCAGGGCACCACCCCTTTTCCAGGGAGGAGCCGGCACCGCCAGCCCCACTGCCCGCACCTGGGGCTCCTCCAGCCAGACCCCGCCCACAGCTGAGGCGCAGCAGCAACGGGGGGCCCCCTCCCCTCACCCCCACAGTGCACCACCTCCTCCCCCGGGCTCCATCACAGCCCCTTGCCCCACGCCAAGGGAGCGCAAACGCAGCCCTCAGGCCAAAGGAGAGGGCAGCTGTTTGTGCAGGCGCGCACGTAACAAGTCCCAGGAGCGATTCGTGGCTCAGGGTCCCCAACGCTCCCCCTGCCCCAAGGCCACCTCGGCCGCCGTTGCCGCAGCCGCACGGAGCTGGTGGTGGCTGGGATAGTGCTCATTTTCTCCACAGTAGCTAGGAAGGGATACGTTTTGGATTTATGCTCAAAACACCGTTAATAATGTAGAGATGTTTTGGTTCTTGCTGAGCACTGCTTCCACAGTCAGGGCCTCTTCTGGTTCTCTCAGTGCCCCACCAGCAAGTAGGCTGGGACAGCTGGGAAAGCTTTCCCAGCTAACTGACCAAAGGGATATTCCATACCATTTGACATCATGCTCAGCACACGCAGCTGGGGGAAGAAGGGGGAGTCCTTGGGGGGGGGGGGGGGGGGGGGGGGCTACGGCATTTCTCTCCCTAAGTAACCATGACACATGACAGAGCCCTGCTTTCCCAGAGGTGGCTCAACACCTGCCCGCCGAAAAGGAGGAGTGAATTAATTCCTTGCTTTGCTTCCACGCACAGCTTTTGCTTTACCTATTAAACAGTCTTGATCTCAGCCCATGATTTTTCTCACTTTTACCCTTCCAGCTCTCTCCCCCAGCCCACTGAGGGTGGAGCGAGCAAGCAGCTCCCTGGTGCAGAGTTGCCAGCTGGGGCTAAACCACGGCACGCGCTTGTCCGCGTTTGGCAGGGAAGGGACCGTCCGTCGCCTGGCTCCTGGAGCGACAGGCTGCTGGGCAGAGGGGGAGGCCACCAAAGGTGAGGAGCAGGGCACAGGACAGTAGGAAGAGAGAAGAGAAGAGCGGCAGCCGGCTGGACGGGGGCGGGGGGGCGTGTGTGCGTGTAGTGAGAAGGCACGAGGCAGGGAACAGGACGGCCAGAGAAGGACAGGGAGCCTGACGGAGGTGGAGATACAAGCAGCAGAGAGAGGGGAAGAGAGGCAGCAGAAAGAGGGGGGAAGAGCAGGACACAGACCAACAAAGAAGGAAGAGGAGCAGGCTGGAGACGCACAAAGAACCTGGGGCAGGCAGCACGACAGCGAGGGAGGAAAGAAGAATAGGGGCAGGAAGCTGGACCGAGCGCGATGGAGACAGACAAGACAAGCGACAAGAACAGGGCAGAAAGGGAAGAATGAAGCCACGGGGACAGGGAGCCGAGACAGCCAACAACGGAGGGAAGGGGCCGGGGAGGGAACACCACAAAACAAACCATGGGGCTACGTGGTACAGAGCACGAGAAGGCAGAGAATTAAGAATTAGGGACAGGGAGCCAGAGAAACAACAACAAAAAAAAACACCCAAAACAAAGGGAGATGGGGAGCAAAAGGAATCGCAATGCGTACAGAAAGGAGAGAGAAACAATTCTAAAACAGGGTCATGGGGAAGCCAGAGACAGCAAGATGGAGAAAGGACAAAAGCTACAGGCTACAGGGCAGAGAGGGAAGAATTAATGAATAGACACAGAGAGCTGGGCAGAAAGAGATGGAGAAAGGCTGAAGATCACACGGCCAACAGGGAAGAGAGAAGAGAGGGAGGAATTTTCAAAACAGGGGCAAGAAGCCAGAGAGAGGGAGAGAGGCGCAACAATAAAATGGGGACAAGCCACAGGGCGGCGAGGAGGGAATCGATGAATAAGAACAGGAGACCAAAGAGAACACAATGTAGAATGGAAAAAAGGAACAGCGGCCTACAGGGAAGGAGGAATTAAAGATCAGGCACTGGGAGGCAGACAGAGACACATGAAGAAACAAGTAGGAAAAAAAAAAACCACACAACGGCAATGGGCTACAAAGACAGACAGAGAGGGAAGAAATAAAACATAGCAGCAAGGAGCTGGACAGAGAGAGATGAGGACAAACAAATAGCACGGGTCTACGTGACAGAGAACGTGGAATTAGAACACAGAGAGGGGGAGCCGGACAGAGAGAGAGGCCGAGAGAAAAATCTAGACGGGCTACGGCGGGCAGAGGCAGGAATTAAAACCTAGGGACAGGGAGCTGGACAGAGGGAGACGGAGATCACAGGGAACAGCGGCGGGTGCAGGAAGAACAGGAATTCAAGAATAGGGAAAGGGAGCTGGACAGAGAAGAACTCAGGCAGGCAAGTAACAGTAGCAGGGTACAGAGCAGAGCAGACGAACTAAAAAGCGCGGCGGGAGCGTTGAGGCAGACAGAGAGAGATTAAGAAAAAAGTCACGGGCTACGTGGCAAAGCAGGAGGAACTCAGAAACGGGGATGGCAACCAAGGGAGAGTGAGCTGGTGAAGGATAACGGGTATTCAAAGTGAGGGACGGGGAGCTGGGAAAAGCGAGGCAGAGAAAAACAGAATCACAGAGAGAATCACACAAAGCCAAAAAAGAAGAAACTGAACAACAGGAACAGGTGTAACCAAAGCGATGAAATCAACCAACCAGAGACGGTGTTACATTACGGGAACACGGAGCGTACGAATCAGCGCATCTGTCGATCTGCATTTTAGTCCCTAGGCGATCGTTAATGTCAGCAGAACAACAGACAACGTGCTTCTGTCAGAAAAGGATGACAAAACGCGGTTTCGTGTAGCGCACTGAGAAAACTAGCCAAGACTGCCAAGATTAAGAGCCAAGAAGGTAAAAGGCAATTCTGGCAGGGGGAGATCGCGACCACCGACTCACGGACCACCACCGAGCCTGCGCAGTGATTTACATACGGAACGAGCCAGTTTGTACCGATCAGTAGACAGGACGATAATGAATATGTATGAATACGTAAAATTTTGATCTACAAATTCTACGGGAAAGGTGTGTGAGGTACGCACGCCAGGAGGAGCGATCCCCTGTGCATCTGGCGCCGTGAATAAAGAACGCCTGCTCTTTAATACTAGATTGGTGTTGAATAGATATTTCCGATTTTACCGTGTTTTTTGGTAACAGTTTTGGCACCCCAGATGGGAACCTGCTTTTGAATCTCGACGGATCCGCAGGACCGTGGGACCTGCAGCCAGCCCCAAGGAATTCTTGGGGAGAGCTTCCGATCCCCAGGCCAGAGAATTCTGAGAAAGATCCCCTGGACTGAAGTAAACAAGGCATTCGTTTAAGAAGAAACTTAGGTAGAATAATATGTGGCGTTAGCTTCCCACATAGGACAGGATAGTGGGTTTGAGTCCCACAGGCCTGCCCGTAAGGCGCGGCGAAAGCCACGCAGGGTTGGGGCCAAGAGGTACCTCGGTTGGTAAGTCTCTGCTAGGCGAAAGCCTGTGGAGCGGGACCCGAGGGTAGGGGGGTCTTCAACAGGGGGTTGAAGTCTCCAGGGATATCTAGCAGGGGGCTACAGATCCCAGTGGCGGATTCCCAGTGAGACCTCTAACGGGGGTTGGAGTCCCTCTGACTACTATTTGTGATAGTGCACTATCACAACTGCTAGTCGACTGGGAGATGGGAGCATTTCTGAGTAAGAAACCTATCCCACAGAGAACACCTTTGGGATGTACTTTGAAGCACTGGAAAGACATCGGGGGTGATGACCCACTAACTCGGAAACCATTAATTGAATATTGCAATCATTGGTGCCCAACGTATCAATTGGAAGGTGGGCACGAATGGCCAGAACAGGAGACATTGCAATATCATACCATCTTGCAATTAATGTTGTTTTGTAAAAAGGGAAGGCAAATGGGAAGAAGTGGCATATGTTGATTTGTTCTTTACACTGTGGAATCATCCAGCGTGGCAGAAACAGCGTGAGATATGTCCACAGGATTCTACGGCAATGTTTCTGAAAAGAGGAAAATGTGGTGAGAACTTGAAGTGTTGCTCTACTTGTGATACTGGATACTTCACTTGATGGAACTGACAAGAAAATAGTATTGAATACAGCCAGAAGGCAGGTGCAGGGAGCACATGCTAACAGGAATTTACAGAGAACAACGAATAAGAATTTTCCATCTACAAATCCCGAGTGGGACCCTAATCAGCCAGGACCCAGGGGAATGTTGACTAGATGTCAGAGACAGATTTTATTTGGAGTAAGACATGCAATGCCAAAAGCCATAAATTTTGACCCATTTATTAAGTGAGACAAGAATTAAAGGAGTCCCCTTCAGCCTTTATGGAAAGGCTGAAGGTGACCACCAGAAAATATACTCATTTGAACCCAGAAAAACACAGAAAAAGCAATTCAGTTGGTCTCTATATTCATAAGACAATCAGCCCCAGATTGGGGGGGGTGGGGGGGGGAGTAAAAAAACCTTCAGAAACTAGAAGAACCTGAATCCAGAGATCTGGGTAAAATGCTTGAAGTAGCTTGGCATGAAGGAGACCAGAGGAATCAACCCTAGCTGAACACCTGGTTACACTGAAGCTAGGGAATGAAGAAATAGAATTTTTGGTAGATACGGGAGCCACTTCTTTGGTATTGAATACACGTAAAGAGAAAGTTGATCATAAACCAGTAGGTGTTGTTAGTGCGACAGGGCAAAGAAAAATTAGCCTTTCTTAGAGCCATTAAAGTTTAAATTGGAGAAGCAATGGGCAACTCACCAGTTTCTGTATATGCCTGAATGTCCACTGCCTCTGTTATGATGAGATCTATTAAGTAAATTAGATGCTCAAGTAACTTTTAAAGATGGAGAGATTAAATTACTAATACCAGAACAGAATCAAAAGCCACAGAGGCGAGAGCGTTTATGTTACAGGATTCCTCCAGGGAGGAACAGGTTCCCGAAGAAGTGGAAAACGTAGTAATTCCTTTGGTTTGAGCGAGCGGAGCTCCGGAGCGACCTAAGCGGGCAGAGCCGGTAAAAGTAACCTTAAAGCCTGGAGCCAAGCCGGTAAGGCAAAAACAATACCGTATTAAGCGAGAGGCTCGAAAAGGATTAGAGAAGTTAATTATAAATTTTTTTCAGAATATGAGCTCTTAGTAGAATGTGAATCAGAATATAGTACTCCTGTGCCGCCAGTAAAGAAATCTAGAGGCAAAGAGTATTAGCTGGTTCACGATTTAAGGGCTATATCTCAGGTGGTCCAAGATCTACATCCGGTAGTAGCTAATCCATACACTTTACTGACCTCTTTTAAAGGAGGAGCATAAATGGTTTACTGTACTAGATTTGAAGGATGCCTTCTTTTGCATACCTCCAGGCATAAAAAGTCAAAGCCTATTTGCTTTGGAATGGGAAAGCCCCACCACAGAATGAAAGACACAGCTAACATGGACCGTACTTCCACAAGGATTTAAAATTAGTCCTACGATATTTGGGACTCAGCTGGCAAGAAAAAAAATTAGAAATATAGAAATGTATAGAAAAAACAGAACCCAGGGAGAGGCATACTGTTACAGAATGCAGACGACATTCTGATAGTGGCAGAAAGTAAAGAATAATGTTTTGAAATTTTTAAATTTTCTGGGCCAAGGAAGATGCGGAGTTTCCAGAAACAAAACCCAAATAGGAGAAGAAGCAGCCATTTATTTAGGATTTGAAATATCTCAGAGACAAAGACAATTAGAAAGTGAAAAGAAAGAAACTATTTGTCAAATTCCCGAACCTTGCGGCCCGAAGGAACTGAGAGCTTTTCTGAAAATAGTGAAATAGCGTCAGCTCTGGATTCTGAACTACAGACTGTATGTAAAACCATTATACGAGGCACTGAAAGAATCAAAGGATAAATATTTAACCTGGACGCCCGGATGCCAAACGGCATTCAAAGAACTGAAAAGAGCCTCAGTGATGGCCCCTGCATTAGGCCTACCCGATTTCGCTAAACCTTTTGAGCTGTTTGTCCACGAAAGACAACATTTAGCCCTTGGAGTGCTGACACAGCGACTGGGAACCTGGAAGAGACCCGTGGGCTACTTCTCCAAACAACTCGACCACGTGAGTAAAAGATGGCCTGGATGTTTACGGGCAGTGGCAACAGCAGCGCTGCCGATCCAGGAAGCCCCAAAGTTAACAATGGGACAAAAGATGACAGTATGTGTCCCGCACATAGCGGTGACTGTTTTAGAACAAAAGGGGGGTCGTTGGCTATCCCTTAGCAGAATGTTGAAATATCAAGTTGTTCTGTTAGAACAAGACCATGTGGAATCGAAGGCTACTGCTATACTGAATCCTGTATGTTTTTAACAACAGAAAACCTTACGGACAATTTCGAACACGATCGCTTGCTAACTATTGAACAAGTCTATTCCAGCAGACCAGGCCTGAGACACAAACCTCTGGGAAAATCCTGATCTGGAGTTGTTTACAGATGGAAGCAGCTCTGGGCGAGAAGAGAATGGCCGGATATGCTGTCGTTATCACCGCCGAGGGAATGGAGTCAGGGGCGCTGCCTGCGAACACCTCAGCACAGAAAGCAGTATTGGTAGCGTTGAAGCGAGCTCTGCGAATGGCAGAAGGACGAAGGATAAATATCTAGACTGATTCCAAACATGCATTTGGTGTGATCCACGATCATGGAGCTACTGGGAAGGAAAAAGGACTGCCATCAGCCCAAGAATCATTGATACAGCATAAAGAAGACATTCTCCAACTTCCGGAAGACGTGCAGAAACCAAAAGAAGTGGCGGTAAAGCGTTGCAAAGCTCATCGATTCGGCCAGACGGCTGTAAACATAAGCAAACGATTGACAGATAAAGCTGCAAAGAGGACTGCAGAGCAAGGTATCCTTGCACTAGTACCAGTAAAACAGATCGGAATTCCAAAGTTGAAACCGAGATTATTATAATAAATTGGATGAGCAATTAGCAGAACAATTGGAAGCATCACAAAACACAGAGAGATGGTAGGTAACACCAGAAAAACAAGTAATAATAATAACAACCCCACAAGTTATGACAGAACTTGCAAAAGAAAAGCATGAGCAAACACATTAGGGTGTAGATGCTACGGTTTTGAGTTTAAAAGCATCTGTAGCGTGTGTAGGCATGACAAGAATAATTAAACCCATGGTAGCTAAGTGTCCAATCTGTCCTAGAAATAATCCCCTGAACCAAAGGAAACCACCTTTAGGAGTAACAAAACAAAAAATTCTCCCGGAAATTATTAGCAAATTAAGTTCTCTGAGTTACCCAGACAAAATAGATATAGCAGTATTTGTTAGTGATGATGGACAAATTTTCTAGTTGGCCAGAAGCTTTCTCGTGCTGCACCAACAAAGCTAGAGTAGTAGTTAAAATGTTGCTGAAAGAAATAATACCAAGATTTAGAGTGCCAACAGGAATGTCCTCTGGGAGAGGACCACATTTTTTTGCAGAGGTAGTTCAACAAATTAATAAAATTTTGGGTATAAAATGGAACCTGCATATGCCCTAGAGACCACAATCAAGTGAAAACTTTGAGAAGATGAACCAAACACTGAACTGACATAGTGGAATATTATTGATCTAGGATGGAAGTATTGAGAAAATGATTATTTCAAAACTTCCAAAGGGGGGAAATGTAACCAAAGCGATGAAATCAACCAACCAGAGACGGTGTTCCATTACGGGAACACGGAGCGTACGAATCAGCGCATCTGTCGATCTGCATTTTAGTCCCTAGGCGATCGTTAATGTCAGCAGAACAACAGACAACGTGCTTCTGTCAGAAAAGGATGACAAAACGCGGTTTCGTGTAGCGCACTGAGAAAACTAGCCAAGACTGCCAAGATTAAGAGCCAAGAAGGTAAAAGGCAATTCTGGCAGGGGGAGATCGCGACCACCGACTCACGGACCACCACCGAGCCTGCGCAGTGATTTACATACGGAACGAGCCAGTTTGTACCGATCAGTAGACAGGACGATAATGAATATGTATGAATACGTAAAATTTTGATCTACAAATTCTACGGGAAAGGTGTGTGAGGTACGCACGCCAGGAGAAGCGATCCCCCGTGCATCTGGCGCCGTGAACAAAGAACGCCTGCTCTTTAATACTAAATCGGCGTTGAGGAGTTGTTTCCGATTTTACCGCGTTTTTCGGTAACACACGGAGTCAGACCAAGAGGGCCAGAGAAAGACAAAATACCGACAGGCTACAGAACAGAGCAGGAGGAATAAAAAAATAAAAACGGAGCCAGAGCCAGGCAGAGAGAGGCGGAGAAAGAACAAGTAGCCACAGGCTACAGGACAGAGAGAGGGAGGCCTGAAAAGACGGGGAGGCAGGGAGCCACTCAGAGCGAGATGGAGAAAGAAGGGGCGGGGGGGCGCCAAAAAAAAAAAAAAAAAAAATTTTGCAGCAGCTAAGGAAAGAGAGGGGGCCAGGGGGGAGAGACAGGGAGGGCCCAGGACGCACAAGAGAGGCAACGGGGCCCCAGTGGCCCAGGACTCACCGCGACTCTCGCTCTCAGCGCTGCTGGCACAATTTAGCCGTTCAGATGCTTCTTTCCCCTCCTCTCCGCCCTGCCTCTTCTGCAGCTCCAGACTCTAGGCCGTCCTCCACCTAAAGAGGATACATGGGTGTCTTACCGCTCTTACGAGATGAGGCTTCCTAGGCACGTAGCCTAGCTCGCTCGTGCACTACACGCCCGTACCCAACTCCCGGTTACGCGTACAGACCCTGCGGTGCACGTTGGTGGCCTGGCCCGCTGCGGACTATGAAGGGGGATCCTTCCCCCCTCACCTGCAGGGACAGGCTCTCTCTTGCCTGCGGCAGGAAGGCAGCTGGCAGCCAGAGCGCCTTCAGTTTCTTCTGCTTTACCTTTCGTTGGCGTCTCCAGCTTCAGCCGAGGCAGCTCCTGTCCACAGCCGGGAAGGGCTCTGTGTGTCCCTTTTCGCCCCCGCGCTGCGAGGATGGCAACACCGGGCAGAGAGAAGCCACGCAAGCCTGAGACGGCCGCAGTCAACGGCATCCCCGGGGGAAGGACAGACAACCACGTCCTCAGCACGGTCTCTGGGAGAGGGAAAGAAGAAACAGCGACCGTCATTACCGTCGATCGACCCTGGCCAAAGCCCCTCCTTGCGCAGGGGCTTCTGGACACACCGCCCCTTCCCCGCGCTACTGCTAAGGGCCCCTGCGCCGAGGGGGAATCCAGTGCGCTCGAGGGCCGGCTCGCTGCCTTCACGACAGGGCCTGGGGGCGGCCAAGGGCTACGCAGCACGCTTCAGGGGAGGTGCCGGGGCTGGGGGCAGGCGCACGGGGCAAGGGGGGGGCCAGGGGAGGCTGAGCGGGAGCTCCGGTGAGCCGGGGAGGCGGCGGCCATCATCTGCGCCCTGGGCAGGGGGAAAAGGTCCTCCTCCTTTCCCTCTTCCCTTCTGTCAGCTCCCGGGGAACTCACCGCTTCTCGGGGAGCGGCCGCACCTGGAAGCCCCCAGAAATCAACACGAATCCAACCCCAAAAATACACCGCGCCTACCGTACGCGGCACGGCCGCCCGGCACCCGAGCGCCGGAACACCGCGCCTCCCGCCGCGCCCCGGCGAGCCACGTGACAGGGCCGGCAGCCACTGCGCCAGGACTACAGCTCCCGGCATGCTCTGCGCCACAACACGGCCGCCCGGCAGCCCCCCGCCACAACGACTACAGCTCCCGCCATGCTCTGCGCCACAACACGGCCGCCCGGCAGCCCCCCGCCACAACGACTACAGCTCCCGGCATGCTCTGCGCCACAACACGGCCGCCCGGGAGCCCCCCGCCACAAGGACTACAGCTCCCGCCATGCTCTGCGCCACAACACGGCCGCCCGGGAGCCCCCCGCCACAAGGACTACAGCTCCCGGCACGCTCTGCGCCACAACACGGCCGCCCGGCAGCCCCCCGCCGCAAGGACTACAGCTCCCGGCACGCTGTGCGCCACAACATGGCCGCCCGGCAGCCCCCCGCCACAAGGACTACAGCTCCCGCCATGCTCTGCGCCACAACACGGCCGCCCGGCAGCCGCCACACGCACCACCACAGCTCCCGCCACGCCGCGATCCCGCCCTCCCCGCTCTCTCACCCTGCGGGGCACCGTCCCTCCCGCCGATGCACCCGGAAGCCCCACCGAGCCCTCAGCACAGCCTCGCTCTCCCCACCGCCCGCTCCGACCCGCCGCTGCCCCGCCGCAGCCCTCCTCGGGGCTTGACCCGGCACGCAGCGGCCCCCCACCCAGCCCCCGCTCACCTCCTCCCTCGCTACACTCGCAGCCCGCTGACGCTCGGCCACAGCTCCGCTCCGCCCCGCCCTCGGCTCACACTGGCCCCCCGGAGCAGGGCACCACCCCTTTTCCAGGGAGGAGCCGGCACCAGCAGCCCCACTGCCCGCACCTGGGGCTCCTCCAGCCAGACCCCGCCCACAGCTGAGGCGCAGCAGCAACGGGGGGCCCCCTCCCCTCACCCCCACAGTGCACCACCTCCTCCCCCGGGCTCCATCACAGCCCCTTGCCCCACGCCAAGGGAGCGCAAACGCAGCCCTCAGGCCAAAGGAGAGGGCAGGTGTTTGTGCAGGCGCGCACGTAACAAGTCCCAGGAGCGATTCGTGGCTCAGGGTCCCCAACGCTCCCCCTGCCCCAAGGCCACCTCGGCCGCCGTTGCCGCAGCCGCACGGAGCTGGTGGTGGCTGGGATAGTGCTCATTTTCTCCACAGTAGCTAGGAAGGGATACGTTTTGGATTTATGCTCAAAACACCGTTAATAATGTAGAGATGTTTTGGTTCTTGCTGAGCACTGCTTCCACAGTCAGGGCCTCTTCTGGTTCTCTCAGTGCCCCACCAGCAAGTAGGCTGGGACAGCTGGGAAAGCTTTCCCAGCTAACTGACCAAAGGGATATTCCATACCATTTGACATCATGCTCAGCACACGCAGCTGGGGGAAGAAGGGGGAGTCCTTGGGGGGGGGGGGGGGGGGGGGGGGCTACGGCATTTCTCTCCCTAAGTAACCATGACACATGACAGAGCCCTGCTTTCCCAGAGGTGGCTCAACACCTGCCCGCCGAAAAGGAGGAGTGAATTAATTCCTTGCTTTGCTTCCACGCACAGCTTTTGCTTTACCTATTAAACAGTCTTGATCTCAGCCCATGATTTTTCTCACTTTTACCCTTCCAGCTCTCTCCCCCAGCCCACTGAGGGTGGAGCGAGCAAGCAGCTCCCTGGTGCAGAGTTGCCAGCTGGGGCTAAACCACGGCACGCGCTTGTCCGCGTTTGGCAGGGAAGGGACCGTCCGTCGCCTGGCTCCTGGAGCGACAGGCTGCTGGGCAGAGGGGGAGGCCACCAAAGGTGAGGAGCAGGGCACAGGACAGTAGGAAGAGAGAAGAGAAGAGCGGCAGCCGGCTGGACGGGGGCGGGGGGGCGTGTGTGCGTGTAGTGAGAAGGCACGAGGCAGGGAACAGGACGGCCAGAGAAGGACAGGGAGCCTGACGGAGGTGGAGATACAAGCAGCAGAGAGAGGGGAAGAGAGGCAGCAGAAAGAGGGGGGAAGAGCAGGACACAGACCAACAAAGAAGGAAGAGGAGCAGGCTGGAGACGCACAAAGAACCTGGGGCAGGCAGCACGACAGCGAGGGAGGAAAGAAGAATAGGGGCAGGAAGCTGGACCGAGCGCGATGGAGACAGACAAGACAAGCGACAAGAACAGGGCAGAAAGGGAAGAATGAAGCCACGGGGACAGGGAGCCGAGACAGCCAACAACGGAGGGAAGGGGCCGGGGAGGGAACACCACAAAACAAACCATGGGGCTACGTGGTACAGAGCACGAGAAGGCAGAGAATTAAGAATTAGGGACAGGGAGCCAGAGAAACAACAACAAAAAAAAACACCCAAAACAAAGGGAGATGGGGAGCAAAAGGAATCGCAATGCGTACAGAAAGGAGAGAGAAACAATTCTAAAACAGGGTCATGGGGAAGCCAGAGACAGCAAGATGGAGAAAGGACAAAAGCTACAGGCTACAGGGCAGAGAGGGAAGAATTAATGAATAGACACAGAGAGCTGGGCAGAAAGAGATGGAGAAAGGCTGAAGATCACACGGCCAACAGGGAAGAGAGAAGAGAGGGAGGAATTTTCAAAACAGGGGCAAGAAGCCAGAGAGAGGGAGAGAGGCGCAACAATAAAATGGGGACAAGCCACAGGGCGGCGAGGAGGGAATCGATGAATAAGAACAGGAGACCAAAGAGAACACAATGTAGAATGGAAAAAAGGAACAGCGGCCTACAGGGAAGGAGGAATTAAAGATCAGGCACTGGGAGGCAGACAGAGACACATGAAGAAACAAGTAGGAAAAAAAAAAAAAAAACCACACAACGGCAATGGGCTACAAAGACAGACAGAGAGGGAAGAAATAAAACATAGCAGCAAGGAGCTGGACAGAGAGAGATGAGGACAAACAAATAGCACGGGTCTACGTGACAGAGAACGTGGAATTAGAACACAGAGAGGGGGAGCCGGACAGAGAGAGAGGCCGAGAGAAAAATCTAGACGGGCTACGGCGGGCAGAGGCAGGAATTAAAACCTAGGGACAGGGAGCTGGACAGAGGGAGACAGAGATCACAGGGAACAGCGGCGGGTGCAGGAAGAACAGGAATTCAAGAATAGGGAAAGGGAGCTGGACAGAGAAGAACTCAGGCAGGCAAGTAACAGTAGCAGGGTACAGAGCAGAGCAGACGAACTAAAAAGCGCGGCGGGAGCGTTGAGGCAGACAGAGAGAGATTAAGAAAAAAGTCACGGGCTACGTGGCAAAGCAGGAGGAACTCAGAAACGGGGATGGCAACCAAGGGAGAGTGAGCTGGTGAAGGATAACGGGTATTCAAAGTGAGGGACGGGGAGCTGGGAAAAGCGAGGCAGAGAAAAACAGAATCACAGAGAGAATCACACAAAGCCAAAAAAGAAGAAACTGAACAACAGGAACAGGTGTAACCAAAGCGATGAAATCAACCAACCAGAGACGGTGTTCCATTACGGGAACACGGAGCGTACGAATCAGCGCATCTGTCGATCTGCATTTTAGTCCCTAGGCGATCGTTAATGTCAGCAGAACAACAGACAACGTGCTTCTGTCAGAAAAGGATGACAAAACGCGGTTTCGTGTAGCGCACTGAGAAAACTAGCCAAGACTGCCAAGATTAAGAGCCAAGAAGGTAAAAGGCAATTCTGGCAGGGGGAGATCGCGACCACCGACTCACGGACCACCACCGAGCCTGCGCAGTGATTTACATACGGAACGAGCAAGTTTGTACCAATCAGTAGACAGGACGATAATGAATATGTATGAATACGTAAAATTTTGATCTACAAATTCTACGGGAAAGGTGTGTGAGGTACGCACGCCAGGAGGAGCGATCCCCCGTGCATCTGGCGCCGTGAATAAAGAACGCCTGCTCTTTAATACTAGATTGGTGTTGAATAGATATTTCCGATTTTACCGTGTTTTTTGGTAACAGTTTTGGCACCCCAGATGGGAACCTGCTTTTGAATCTCGACGGATCCGCAGGACCGTGGGACCTGCAGCCAGCCCCAAGGAATTCTTGGGGAGAGCTTCCGATCCCCAGGCCAGAGAATTCTGAGAAAGATCCCCTGGACTGAAGTAAACAAGGCATTCGTTTAAGAAGAAACTTAGGTAGAATAATATGTGGCGTTAGCTTCCCACATAGGACAGGATAGTGGGTTTGAGTCCCACAGGCCTGCCCGTAAGGCGCGGCGAAAGCCACGCAGGGTTGGGGCCAAGAGGTACCTCGGTTGGTAAGTCTCTGCTAGGCGAAAGCCTGTGGAGCGGGACCCGAGGGTAGGGGGGTCTTCAACAGGGGGTTGAAGTCTCCAGGGATATCTAGCAGGGGGCTACAGATCCCAGTGGCGGATTCCCAGTGAGACCTCTAACGGGGGTTGGAGTCCCTCTGACTACTATTTGTGATAGTGCACTATCACAACTGCTAGTCGACTGGGAGATGGGAGCATTTCTGAGTAAGAAACCTATCCCACAGAGAACACCTTTGGGATGTACTTTGAAGCACTGGAAAGACATCGGGGGTGATGACCCACTAACTCGGAAACCATTAATTGAATATTGCAATCATTGGTGCCCAACGTATCAATTGGAAGGTGGGCACGAATGGCCAGAACAGGAGACATTGCAATATCATACCATCTTGCAATTAATGTTGTTTTGTAAAAAGGGAAGGCAAATGGGAAGAAGTGGCATATGTTGATTTGTTCTTTACACTGTGGAATCATCCAGCGTGGCAGAAACAGCGTGAGATATGTCCACAGGATTCTACGGCAATGTTTCTGAAAAGAGGAAAATGTGGTGAGAACTTGAAGTGTTGCTCTACTTGTGATACTGGATACTTCACTTGATGGAACTGACAAGAAAATAGTATTGAATACAGCCAGAAGGCAGGTGCAGGGAGCACATGCTAACAGGAATTTACAGAGAACAACGAATAAGAATTTTCCATCTACAAATCCCGAGTGGGACCCTAATCAGCCAGGACCCAGGGGAATGTTGACTAGATGTCAGAGACAGATTTTATTTGGAGTAAGACATGCAATGCCAAAAGCCATAAATTTTGACCCATTTATTAAGTGAGACAAGAATTAAAGGAGTCCCCTTCAGCCTTTATGGAAAGGCTGAAGGTGACCACCAGAAAATATACTCATTTGAACCCAGAAAAACACAGAAAAAGCAATTCAGTTGGTCTCTATATTCATAAGACAATCAGCCCCAGATTGGGGGGGGTGGGGGGGGGAGTAAAAAAACCTTCAGAAACTAGAAGAACCTGAATCCAGAGATCTGGGTAAAATGCTTGAAGTAGCTTGGCATGAAGGAGACCAGAGGAATCAACCCTAGCTGAACACCTGGTTACACTGAAGCTAGGGAATGAAGAAATAGAATTTTTGGTAGATACGGGAGCCACTTCTTTGGTATTGAATACACGTAAAGAGAAAGTTGATCATAAACCAGTAGGTGTTGTTAGTGCGACAGGGCAAAGAAAAATTAGCCTTTCTTAGAGCCATTAAAGTTTAAATTGGAGAAGCAATGGGCAACTCACCAGTTTCTGTATATGCCTGAATGTCCACTGCCTCTGTTATGATGAGATCTATTAAGTAAATTAGATGCTCAAGTAACTTTTAAAGATGGAGAGATTAAATTACTAATACCAGAACAGAATCAAAAGCCACAGAGGCGAGAGCGTTTATGTTACAGGATTCCTCCAGGGAGGAACAGGTTCCCGAAGAAGTGGAAAACGTAGTAATTCCTTTGGTTTGAGCGAGCGGAGCTCCGGAGCGACCTAAGCGGGCAGAGCCGGTAAAAGTAACCTTAAAGCCTGGAGCCAAGCCGGTAAGGCAAAAACAATACCGTATTAAGCGAGAGGCTCGAAAAGGATTAGAGAAGTTAATTATAAATTTTTTTCAGAATATGAGCTCTTAGTAGAATGTGAATCAGAATATAGTACTCCTGTGCCGCCAGTAAAGAAATCTAGAGGCAAAGAGTATTAGCTGGTTCACGATTTAAGGGCTATATCTCAGGTGGTCCAAGATCTACATCCGGTAGTAGCTAATCCATACACTTTACTGACCTCTTTTAAAGGAGGAGCATAAATGGTTTACTGTACTAGATTTGAAGGATGCCTTCTTTTGCATACCTCCAGGCATAAAAAGTCAAAGCCTATTTGCTTTGGAATGGGAAAGCCCCACCACAGAATGAAAGACACAGCTAACATGGACCGTACTTCCACAAGGATTTAAAATTAGTCCTACGATATTTGGGACTCAGCTGGCAAGAAAAAAAATTAGAAATATAGAAATGTATAGAAAAAACAGAACCCAGGGAGAGGCATACTGTTACAGAATGCAGACGACATTCTGATAGTGGCAGAAAGTAAAGAATAATGTTTTGAAATTTTTAAATTTTCTGGGCCAAGGAAGATGCGGAGTTTCCAGAAACAAAACCCAAATAGGAGAAGAAGCAGCCATTTATTTAGGATTTGAAATATCTCAGAGACAAAGACAATTAGAAAGTGAAAAGAAAGAAACTATTTGTCAAATTCCCGAACCTTGCGGCCCGAAGGAACTGAGAGCTTTTCTGAAAATAGTGAAATAGCGTCAGCTCTGGATTCTGAACTACAGACTGTATGTAAAACCATTATACGAGGCACTGAAAGAATCAAAGGATAAATATTTAACCTGGACGCCCGGATGCCAAACGGCATTCAAAGAACTGAAAAGAGCCTCAGTGATGGCCCCTGCATTAGGCCTACCCGATTTCGCTAAACCTTTTGAGCTGTTTGTCCACGAAAGACAACATTTAGCCCTTGGAGTGCTGACACAGCGACTGGGAACCTGGAAGAGACCCGTGGGCTACTTCTCCAAACAACTCGACCACGTGAGTAAAAGATGGCCTGGATGTTTACGGGCAGTGGCAACAGCAGCGCTGCCGATCCAGGAAGCCCCAAAGTTAACAATGGGACAAAAGATGACAGTATGTGTCCCGCACATAGCGGTGACTGTTTTAGAACAAAAGGGGGGTCGTTGGCTATCCCTTAGCAGAATGTTGAAATATCAAGTTGTTCTGTTAGAACAAGACCATGTGGAATCGAAGGCTACTGCTATACTGAATCCTGTATGTTTTTAACAACAGAAAACCTTACGGACAATTTCGAACACGATCGCTTGCTAACTATTGAACAAGTCTATTCCAGCAGACCAGGCCTGAGACACAAACCTCTGGGAAAATCCTGATCTGGAGTTGTTTACAGATGGAAGCAGCTCTGGGCGAGAAGAGAATGGCCGGATATGCTGTCGTTATCACCGCCGAGGGAATGGAGTCAGGGGCGCTGCCTGCGAACACCTCAGCACAGAAAGCAGTATTGGTAGCGTTGAAGCGAGCTCTGCGAATGGCAGAAGGACGAAGGATAAATATCTAGACTGATTCCAAACATGCATTTGGTGTGATCCACGATCATGGAGCTACTGGGAAGGAAAAAGGACTGCCATCAGCCCAAGAATCATTGATACAGCATAAAGAAGACATTCTCCAACTTCCGGAAGACGTGCAGAAACCAAAAGAAGTGGCGGTAAAGCGTTGCAAAGCTCATCGATTCGGCCAGACGGCTGTAAACATAAGCAAACGATTGACAGATAAAGCTGCAAAGAGGACTGCAGAGCAAGGTATCCTTGCACTAGTACCAGTAAAACAGATCGGAATTCCAAAGTTGAAACCGAGATTATTATAATAAATTGGATGAGCAATTAGCAGAACAATTGGAAGCATCACAAAACACAGAGAGATGGTAGGTAACACCAGAAAAACAAGTAATAATAATAACAACCCCACAAGTTATGACAGAACTTGCAAAAGAAAAGCATGAGCAAACACATTAGGGTGTAGATGCTACGGTTTTGAGTTTAAAAGCATCTGTAGCGTGTGTAGGCATGACAAGAATAATTAAACCCATGGTAGCTAAGTGTCCAATCTGTCCTAGAAATAATCCCCTGAACCAAAGGAAACCACCTTTAGGAGTAACAAAACAAAAAATTCTCCCGGAAATTATTAGCAAATTAAGTTCTCTGAGTTACCCAGACAAAATAGATATAGCAGTATTTGTTAGTGATGATGGACAAATTTTCTAGTTGGCCAGAAGCTTTCTCGTGCTGCACCAACAAAGCTAGAGTAGTAGTTAAAATGTTGCTGAAAGAAATAATACCAAGATTTAGAGTGCCAACAGGAATGTCCTCTGGGAGAGGACCACATTTTTTTGCAGAGGTAGTTCAACAAATTAATAAAATTTTGGGTATAAAATGGAACCTGCATATGCCCTAGAGACCACAATCAAGTGAAAACTTTGAGAAGATGAACCAAACACTGAACTGACATAGTGGAATATTATTGATCTAGGATGGAAGTATTGAGAAAATGATTATTTCAAAACTTCCAAAGGGGGGAAATGTAACCAAAGCGATGAAATCAACCAACCAGAGACGGTGTTCCATTACGGGAACACGGAGCGTACGAATCAGCGCATCTGTCGATCTGCATTTTAGTCCCTAGGTGATCGTTAATGTCAGCAGAACAACAGACAACGTGCTTCTGTCAGAAAAGGATGACAAAACGCGGTTTCGTGTAGCGCACTGAGAAAACTAGCCAAGACTGCCAAGATTAAGAGCCAAGAAGGTAAAAGGCAATTCTGGCAGGGGGAGATCGCGACCACCGACTCACGGACCACCACCGAGCCTGCGCAGTGATTTACATACGGAACGAGCCAGTTTGTACCGATCAGTAGACAGGACGATAATGAATATGTATGAATACGTAAAATTTTGATCTACAAATTCTACGGGAAAGGTGTGTGAGGTACGCACGCCAGGAGAAGCGATCCCCCGTGCATCTGGCGCCGTGAACAAAGAACGCCTGCTCTTTAATACTAAATCGGCGTTGAGGAGTTGTTTCCGATTTTACCGCGTTTTTCGGTAACACACGGAGTCAGACCAAGAGGGCCAGAGAAAGACAAAATACCGACAGGCTACAGAACAGAGCAGGAGGAATAAAAAAATAAAAACGGAGCCAGAGCCAGGCAGAGAGAGGCGGAGAAAGAACAAGTAGCCACAGGCTACAGGACAGAGAGAGGGAGGCCTGAAAAGACGGGGAGGCAGGGAGCCACTCAGAGCGAGATGGAGAAAGAAGGGGCGGGGGGGCGCCAAAAAAAAAAAAAAAAAAAATTTTGCAGCAGCTAAGGAAAGAGAGGGGGCCAGGGGGGAGAGACAGGGAGGGCCCAGGACGCACAAGAGAGGCAACGGGGCCCCAGTGGCCCAGGACTCACCGCGACTCTCGCTCTCAGCGCTGCTGGCACAATTTAGCCGTTCAGATGCTTCTTTCCCCTCCTCTCCGCCCTGCCTCTTCTGCAGCTCCAGACTCTAGGCCGTCCTCCACCTAAAGAGGATACATGGGTGTCTTACCGCTCTTACGAGATGAGGCTTCCTAGGCACGTAGCCTAGCTCGCTCGTGCACTACACGCCCGTACCCAACTCCCGGTTACGCGTACAGACCCTGCGGTGCACGTTGGTGGCCTGGCCCGCTGCGGGCTACGAAGGGGGATCCTCCCTCCCTCACCTGCAGGGATAGGCTCTCTCTTGCCTGCGGCAGGAAGGCAGCTGGCAGCCAGAGCGCCTTCAGTTTCTTCTGCTTTACCTTTCGTTGGCGTCTCCAGCTTCAGCCGAGGCAGCTCCTGTCCACAGCCGGGAAGGGCTCTGTGTGTCCCTTTTCGCCCCCGCGCTGCGAGGATGGCAACGCCGGGCAGAGAGAAGCCACGCAAGCCTGAGACGGCTGCAGTCAACGGCATCCCCGGGGGAAGGACAGACAACCACGTCCTCAGCACGGTCTCTGGGAGAGGGAAAGAAGAAACAGCGACCGTCATTACCGTCGATCGACCCTGGCCAAAGCCCCTCCTTGCGCAGGGGCTTCTGGACACACCGCCCCTTCCCCGCGCTACTGCTAAGGGCCCCTGCGCCGAGGGGGAATCCAGTGCGCTCGAGGGCCGGCTCGCTGCCTTCACGACAGGGCCTGGGGGCGGCCAAGGGCTACGCAGCACGCTTCAGGGGAGGTGCCGGGGCTGGGGGCAGGCGCACGGGGCAAGGGGGGGGCCAGGGGAGGCTGAGCGGGAGCTCCGGTGAGCCGGGGAGGCGGCGGCCATCATCTGCGCCCTGGGCAGGGGGAAAAGGTCCTCCTCCTTTCCCTCTTCCCTTCTGTCAGCTCCCGGGGAACTCACCGCTTCTCGGGGAGCGGCCGCACCTGGAAGCCCCCAGAAATCAACACGAATCCAACCCCAAAAATACACCGCGCCTACCGTACGCGGCACGGCCGCCCGGCACCCGAGCGCCGGAACACCGCGCCTCCCGCCGCGCCCCGGCGAGCCACGTGACAGGGCCGGCAGCCACTGCGCCAGGACTACAGCTCCCGGCACGCTCTGCGCCACAACGCGGCCGCCCGGGAGCCGCGCGCCACAAGGACTACAGCTCCCGGCATGCTCTGCGCCACAACACGGCCGCCCGGCAGCCCCCCGCCACAAGGACTACAGCTCCCGGCATGCTCTGCGCCACAACACGGCCGCCCGGCAGCCCCCCGCCACAACGACTACAGCTCCCGGCATGCTCTGCGCCACAACACGGCCGCCCGGCAGCCCCCCGCCACAAGGACTACAGCTCCCGCCATGCTCTGCGCCACAACACGGCCGCCCGGGAGCCGCGCGCCACAAGGACTACAGCTCCCGCCATGCTCTGCGCCACAACACGGCCGCCCGGCAGCCCCCCGCCACAAGGACTACAGCTCCCGGCACGCTCTGCGCCACAACACGGCCGCCCGGCAGCCCCCCGCCACAAGGACTACAGCTCCCGGCATGCTCTGCGCCACAACATGGCCGCCCGGGAGCCCCCCGCCACAAGGACTACAGCTCCCGCCATGCTCTGCGCCACAACACGGCCGCCCGGCAGCCCCCCGCCACAAGGACTACAGCTCCCGGCACGCTGTGCGCCACAACATGGCCGCCCGGCAGCCCCCCGCCGCAAGGACTACAGCTCCCGCCATGCTCTGCGCCACAACACGGCCGCCCGCCCAGCCGCCACACGCACCACCACAGCTCCCGCCACGCCGCGAGCCCGCCCTCCCCGCTCTCTCACCCTGCGGGGCACCGCCCCTCCCGCCGATGCACCCGGAAGCCCCACCGAGCCCTCAGCACAGCCTCGCTCTCCCCACCGCCCGCTCCGACCCGCCGCTGCCCCGCCGCAGCCCTCCTCGGGGCTTGACCCGGCACGCAGCGGCCCCCCACCCAGCCCCCGCTCACCTCCTCCCTCGCTACACTCGCAGCCCGCTGACGCTCGGCCACAGCTCCGCTCCGCTCCGCCCTCGGCTCACACTGGCCCCCCGGAGCAGGGCACCACCCCTTTTCCAGGGAGGAGCCGGCACCGCCAGCCCCACTGCCCGCACCTGGGGCTCCTCCAGCCAGACCCCGCCCACAGCTGAGGCGCAGCAGCAACGGGGGGCCCCCTCCCCTCACCCCCACAGTGCACCACCTCCTCCCCCGGGCTCCATCACAGCCCCTTGCCCCACGCCAAGGGAGCGCAAACGCAGCCCTCAGGCCAAAGGAGAGGGCAGCTGTTGGTGCAGGCGCGCACGTAACAAGTCCCAGGAGCGATTCGTGGCTCAGGGTCCCCAACGCTCCCCCTGCCCCAAGGCCACCTCGGCCGCCGTTGCCGCAGCCGCACGGAGCTGGTGGTGGCTGGGATAGTGCTCATTTTCTCCACAGTAGCTAGGAAGGGATACGTTTTGGATTTATGCTCAAAACACCGTTAATAATGTAGAGATGTTTTGGTTCTTGCTGAGCACTGCTTCCACAGTCAGGGCCTCTTCTGGTTCTCTCAGTGCCCCACCAGCAAGTAGGCTGGGACAGCTGGGAAAGCTTTCCCAGCTAACTGACCAAAGGGATATTCCATACCATTTGACATCATGCTCAGCACACGCAGCTGGGGGAAGAAGGGGGAGTCCTGGGGGGGGGGGGGGGGGGGGCTACGGCATTTCTCTCCCTAAGTAACCATGACACATGACAGAGCCCTGCTTTCCCAGAGGTGGCTCAACACCTGCCCGCCGAAAAGGAGGAGTGAATTAATTCCTTGCTTTGCTTCCACGCACAGCTTTTGCTTTACCTATTAAACAGTCTTGATCTCAGCCCATGATTTTTCTCACTTTTACCCTTCCAGCTCTCTCCCCCAGCCCACTGAGGGTGGAGCGAGCAAGCAGCTCCCTGGTGCAGAGTTGCCAGCTGGGGCTAAACCACGGCACGCGCTTGTCCGCGTTTGGCAGGAAAGGGACCGTCCGTCGCCCGGCTCCTGGAGCGACAGGCTGCTGGGCAGAGGGGGAGGCCACCAAAGGTGAGGAGCAGGGCACAGGACATTAGGAAGAGAGAAGAGAAGAGCGGCAGCCAGCTGGACGGGGGCGGGGGGGCGTGTGTGCGTGTAGTGAGAAGGCACGAGGCAGGGAACAGGACGGCCAGAGAAGGACAGGGAGCCTGACGGAGGTGGAGATACAAGCAGCAGAGAGAGGGGAAGAGAGGCAGCAGAAAGAGGGGGGAAGAGCAGGACACAGACCAACAAAGAAGGAAGAGGAGCAGGCTGGAGACGCACAAAGAACCTGGGGCAGGCAGCACGACAGCGAGGGAGGAAAGAAGAATAGGGGCAGGAAGCTGGACCGAGCGCGATGGAGACAGACAAGACAAGCGACAAGAACAGGGCAGAAAGGGAAGAATGAAGCCACGGGGACAGGGAGCCGAGACAGCCAACAACGGAGGGAAGGGGCCGGGGAGGGAACACCACAAAACAAACCATGGGGCTACGTGGTACAGAGCACGAGAAGGCAGAGAATTAAGAATTAGGGACAGGGAGCCAGAGAAACAACAACAAAAAAAAACACCCAAAACAAAGGGAGATGGGGAGCAAAAGGAATCGCAATGCGTACAGAAAGGAGAGAGAAACAATTCTAAAACAGGGTCATGGGGAAGCCAGAGACAGCAAGATGGAGAAAGGACAAAAGCTACAGGCTACAGGGCAGAGAGGGAAGAATTAATGAATAGACACAGAGAGCTGGGCAGAAAGAGATGGAGAAAGGCTGAAGATCACACGGCCAACAGGGAAGAGAGAAGAGAGGGAGGAATTTTCAAAACAGGGGCAAGAAGCCAGAGAGAGGGAGAGAGGCGCAACAATAAAATGGGGACAAGCCACAGGGCGGCGAGGAGGGAATCGATGAATAAGAACAGGAGACCAAAGAGAACACAATGTAGAATGGAAAAAAGGAACAGCGGCCTACAGGGAAGGAGGAATTAAAGATCAGGCACTGGGAGGCAGACAGAGACACATGAAGAAACAAGTAGGAAAAAAAAAAAAAAAAAAACACACAACGGCAATGGGCTACAAAGACAGACAGAGAGGGAAGAAATAAAACATAGCAGCAAGGAGCTGGACAGAGAGAGATGAGGACAAACAAATAGCACGGGTCTACGTGACAGAGAACGTGGAATTAGAACACAGAGAGGGGGAGCTGGACAGAGAGAGAGGCCGAGAGAAAAATCTAGACGGGCTACGGCGGGCAGAGGCAGGAATTAAAACCTAGGGACAGGGAGCTGGACAGAGAGAGACAGAGATCACAGGGAACAGCGGCGGGTGCAGGAAGAACAGGAATTCAAGAATAGGGAAAGGGAGCTGGACAGAGAAGAACTCAGGCAGGCAAGTAACAGTAGCAGGGTACAGAGCAGAGCAGACGAACTAAAAAGCGCGGCGGGAGCGTTGAGGCAGACAGAGAGAGATTAAGAAAAAAGTCACGGGCTACGTGGCAAAGCAGGAGGAACTCAGAAACGGGGATGGCAACCAAGGGAGAGTGAGCTGGTGAAGGATAACGGGTATTCAAAGTGAGGGACGGGGAGCTGGGAAAAGCTAGGCAGAGAAAAACAGAATCACAGAGAGAATCACACAAAGCCAAAAAAGAAGAAACTGAACAACAGGAACAGGTGTAACCAAAGCGATGAAATCAACCAACCAGAGACGGTGTTCCATTACGGGAACACGGAGCGTACGAATCAGCGCATCTGTCGATCTGCATTTTAGTCCCTAGGCGATCGTTAATGTCAGCAGAACAACAGACAACGTGCTTCTGTCAGAAAAGGATGACAAAACGCGGTTTCGTGTAGCGCACTGAGAAAACTAGCCAAGACTGCCAAGATTAAGAGCCAAGAAGGTAAAAGGCAATTCTGGCAGGGGGAGATCGCGACCACCGACTCACGGACCACCACCGAGCCTGCGCAGTGATTTACATACGGAACAAGCCAGTTTGTACCGATCAGTAGACAGGACGATAATGAATATGTATGAATACGTAAAATTTTGATCTACAAATTCTACGGGAAAGGTGTGTGAGGTACGCACGCCAGGAGAAGCGATCCCCCGTGCATCTGGCGCCGTGAACAAAGAACGCCTGCTCTTTAATACTAAATCGGCGTTGAGGAGTTGTTTCCGATTTTACCGCGTTTTTCGGTAACACACGGAGTCAGACCAAGAGGGCCAGAGAAAGACAAAATACCGACAGGCTACAGAACAGAGCAGGAGGAATAAAAAAATGAAAACGGAGCCAGAGCCAGGCAGAGAGAGGCGGAGAAAGAAAAAGTAGCCACAGGCTACAGGACAGAGAGAGGGAGGCCTGAAAAGACGGGGAGGCAGGGAGCCACTCAGAGCGAGATGGAGAAAGAAGGGGCGGGGGGGCGCCAAAAAAAAAAAAAAAAAAAATTTTGCAGCAGGTAAGGAAAGAGAGGGGGCCAGGGGGGAGAGACAGGGAGGGCCCAGGACGCACAAGAGAGGCAACGGGGCCCCAGTGGCCCAGGACTCACCGCGACTCTCGCTCTCAGCGCTGCTGGCACAATTTAGCCGTTCAGATGCTTCTTTCCCCTCCTCTCCGCCCTGCCTCTTCTGCAGCTCCAGACTCTAGGCCGTCCTCCACCTAAAGAGGATACATGGGTGTCTTACCGCTCTTACGAGATGAGGCTTCCTAGGCACGTAGCCTAGCTCGCTCGTGCACTACACGCCCGTACCCAACTCCCGGTTACGCGTACAGACCCTGCGGTGCACGTTGGTGGCCTGGCCCGCTGCGGGCTACGAAGGGGGATCCTCCCTCCCTCACCTGCAGGGACAGGCTCTCTCTTGCCTGCGGCAGGAAGGCAGCTGGCAGCCAGAGCGCCTTCAGTTTCTTCTGCTTTACCTTTCGTTGGCGTCTCCAGCTTCAGCCGAGGCAGCTCCTGTCCACAGCCGGGAAGGGCTCTGTGTGTCCCTTTTCGCCCCCGCGCTGCGAGGATGGCAACGCCGGGCAGAGAGAAGCCACGCAAGCCTGAGACGGCCGCAGTCAACGGCATCCCCGGGGGAAGGACAGACAACCACGTCCTCAGCACGGTCTCTGGGAGAGGGAAAGAAGAAACAGCGACCGTCATTACCGTCGATCGACCCTGGCCAAAGCCCCTCCTTGCGCAGGGGCTTCTGGACACACCGCCCCTTCCCCGCGCTACTGCTAAGGGCCCCTGCGCCGAGGGGGAATCCAGTGCGCTCGAGGGCCGGCTCGCTGCCTTCACGACAGGGCCTGGGGGCGGCCAAGGGCTACGCAGCACGCTTCAGGGGAGGTGCCGGGGCTGGGGGCAGGCGCACGGGGCAAGGGGGGGGCCAGGGGAGGCTGAGCGGGAGCTCCGGTGAGCCGGGGAGGCGGCGGCCATCATCTGCGCCCTGGGCAGGGGGAAAAGGTCCTCCTCCTTTCCCTCTTCCCTTCTGTCAGCTCCCGGGGAACTCACCGCTTCTCGGGGAGCGGCCGCACCTGGAAGCCCCCAGAAATCAACACGAATCCAACCCCAAAAATACACCGCGCCTACCGTACGCGGCACGGCCGCCCGGCACCCGAGCGCCGGAACACCGCGCCTCCCGCCGCGCCCCGGCGAGCCACGTGACAGGGCCGGCAGCCACTGCGCCAGGACTACAGCTCCCGGCATGCTCTGCGCCACAACGCGGCCGCCCGGGAGCCGCGCGCCACAAGGACTACAGCTCCCGGCATGCTCTGCGCCACAACACGGCCGCCCGGCAGCCCCCCGCCACAAGGACTACAGCTCCCGGCATGCTCTGCGCCACAACACGGCCGCCCGGCAGCCCCCCGCCGCAAGGACTACAGCTCCCGGCACGCTCTGCGCCACAACACGGCCGCCCGGCAGCCCCCCGCCGCAAGGACTACAGCTCCCGCCATGCTCTGCGCCACAACGCGGCCGCCCGGCAGCCCCCCGCCACAAGGACTACAGCTCCCGCCATGCTCTGCGCCACAACACGGCCGCCCGCCCAGCCGCCACACGCACCACCACAGCTCCCGCCACGCCGCGAGCCCGCCCTCCCCGCTCTCTCACCCTGCGGGGCACCGTCCCTCCCGCCGATGCACCCGGAAGCCCCACCGAGCCCTCAGCACAGCCTCGCTCTCCCCACCGCCCGCTCCGACCCGCCGCTGCCCCGCCGCAGCCCTCCTCGGGGCTTGACCCGGCACGCAGCGGCCCCCCACCCAGCCCCCGCTCACCTCCTCCCTCGCTACACTCGCAGCCCGCTGACGCTCGGCCACAGCTCCGCTCCGCTCCGCCCTCGGCTCGCACTGGCCCCCCGGAGCAGGGCACCACCCCTTTTCCAGGGAGGAGCCGGCACCGCCAGCCCCACTGCCCGCACCTGGGGCTCCTCCAGCCAGACCCCGCCCACAGCTGAGGCGCAGCAGCAACGGGGGGCCCCCTCCCCTCACCCCCACAGTGCACCACCTCCTCCCCCGGGCTCCATCACAGCCCCTTGCCCCACGCCAAGGGAGCGCAAACGCAGCCCTCAGGCCAAAGGAGAGGGCAGCTGTTTGTGCAGGCGCGCACGTAACAAGTCCCAGGAGCGATTCGTGGCTCAGGGTCCCCAACGCTCCCCCTGCCCCAAGGCCACCTCGGCCGCCGTTGCCGCAGCCGCACGGAGCTGGTGGTGGCTGGGATAGTGCTCATTTTCTCCACAGTAGCTAGGAAGGGATACGTTTTGGATTTATGCTCAAAACACCGTTAATAATGTAGAGATGTTTTGGTTCTTGCTGAGCACTGCTTCCACAGTCAGGGCCTCTTCTGGTTCTCTCAGTGCCCCACCAGCAAGTAGGCTGGGACAGCTGGGAAAGCTTTCCCAGCTAACTGACCAAAGGGATATTCCATACCATTTGACATCATGCTCAGCACACGCAGCTGGGGGAAGAAGGGGGAGTCCTTTGGGGGGGGGGGGGGGGGGGGGGCTACGGCATTTCTCTCCCTAAGTAACCATGACACATGACAGAGCCCTGCTTTCCCAGAGGTGGCTCAACACCTGCCCGCCGAAAAGGAGGAGTGAATTAATTCCTTGCTTTGCTTCCACGCACAGCTTTTGCTTTACCTATTAAACAGTCTTGATCTCAGCCCATGATTTTTCTCACTTTTACCCTTCCAGCTCTCTCCCCCAGCCCACTGAGGGTGGAGCGAGCAAGCAGCTCCCTGGTGCAGAGTTGCCAGCTGGGGCTAAACCACGGCACGCGCTTGTCCGCGTTTGGCAGGGAAGGGACCGTCCGTCGCCCGGCTCCTGGAGCGACAGGCTGCTGGGCAGAGGGGGAGGCCACCAAAGGTGAGGAGCAGGGCACAGGACAGTAGGAAGAGAGAAGAGAAGAGCGGCAGCCGGCTGGACGGGGGCGGGGGGGCGTGTGTGCGTGTAGTGAGAAGGCACGAGGCAGGGAACAGGACGGCCAGAGAAGGACAGGGAGCCTGACGGAGGTGGAGATACAAGCAGCAGAGAGAGGGGAAGAGAGGCAGCAGAAAGAGGGGGGAAGAGCAGGACACAGACCAACAAAGAAGGAAGAGGAGCAGGCTGGAGACGCACAAAGAACCTGGGGCAGGCAGCACGACAGCGAGGGAGGAAAGAAGAATAGGGGCAGGAAGCTGGACCGAGCGCGATGGAGACAGACAAGACAAGCGACAAGAACAGGGCAGAAAGGGAAGAATGAAGCCACGGGGACAGGGAGCCGAGACAGCCAACAACGGAGGGAAGGGGCCGGGGAGGGAACACCACAAAACAAACCATGGGGCTACGTGGTACAGAGCACGAGAAGGCAGAGAATTAAGAATTAGGGACAGGGAGCCAGAGAAACAACAACAAAAAAAAACACCCAAAACAAAGGGAGATGGGGAGCAAAAGGAATCGCAATGCGTACAGAAAGGAGAGAGAAACAATTCTAAAACAGGGTCATGGGGAAGCCAGAGACAGCAAGATGGAGAAAGGACAAAAGCTACAGGCTACAGGGCAGAGAGGGAAGAATTAATGAATAGACACAGAGAGCTGGGCAGAAAGAGATGGAGAAAGGCTGAAGATCACACGGCCAACAGGGAAGAGAGAAGAGAGGGAGGAATTTTCAAAACAGGGGCAAGAAGCCAGAGAGAGGGAGAGAGGCGCAACAATAAAATGGGGACAAGCCACAGGGCGGCGAGGAGGGAATCGATGAATAAGAACAGGAGACCAAAGAGAACACAATGTAGAATGGAAAAAAGGAACAGCGGCCTACAGGGAAGGAGGAATTAAAGATCAGGCACTGGGAGGCAGACAGAGACACATGAAGAAACAAGTAGGAAAAAAAAAAAAAAAAAAACACACAACGGCAATGGGCTACAAAGACAGACAGAGAGGGAAGAAATAAAACATAGCAGCAAGGAGCTGGACAGAGAGAGATGAGGACAAACAAATAGCACGGGTCTACGTGACAGAGAACGTGGAATTAGAACACAGAGAGGGGGAGCTGGACAGAGAGAGAGGCCGAGAGAAAAATCTAGACGGGCTACGGCGGGCAGAGGCAGGAATTAAAACCTAGGGACAGGGAGCTGGACAGAGAGAGACAGAGATCACAGGGAACAGCGGCGGGTGCAGGAAGAACAGGAATTCAAGAATAGGGAAAGGGAGCTGGACAGAGAAGAACTCAGGCAGGCAAGTAACAGTAGCAGGGTACAGAGCAGAGCAGACGAACTAAAAAGCGCGGCGGGAGCGTTGAGGCAGACAGAGAGAGATTAAGAAAAAAGTCACGGGCTACGTGGCAAAGCAGGAGGAACTCAGAAACGGGGATGGCAACCAAGGGAGAGTGAGCTGGTGAAGGATAACGGGTATTCAAAGTGAGGGACGGGGAGCTGGGAAAAGCTAGGCAGAGAAAAACAGAATCACAGAGAGAATCACACAAAGCCAAAAAAGAAGAAACTGAACAACAGGAACAGGTGTAACCAAAGCGATGAAATCAACCAACCAGAGACGGTGTTCCATTACGGGAACACGGAGCGTACGAATCAGCGCATCTGTCGATCTGCATTTTAGTCCCTAGGCGATCGTTAATGTCAGCAGAACAACAGACAACGTGCTTCTGTCAGAAAAGGATGACAAAACGCGGTTTCGTGTAGCGCACTGAGAAAACTAGCCAAGACTGCCAAGATTAAGAGCCAAGAAGGTAAAAGGCAATTCTGGCAGGGGGAGATCGCGACCACCGACTCACGGACCACCACCGAGCCTGCGCAGTGATTTACATACGGAACGAGCCAGTTTGTACCGATCAGTAGACAGGACGATAATGAATATGTATGAATACGTAAAATTTTGATCTACAAATTCTACGGGAAAGGTGTGTGAGGTACGCACGCCAGGAGAAGCGATCCCCCGTGCATCTGGCGCCGTGAACAAAGAACGCCTGCTCTTTAATACTAAATCGGCGTTGAGGAGTTGTTTCCGATTTTACCGCGTTTTTCGGTAACACACGGAGTCAGACCAAGAGGGCCAGAGAAAGACAAAATACCGACAGGCTACAGAACAGAGCAGGAGGAATAAAAAAATGAAAACGGAGCCAGAGCCAGGCAGAGAGAGGCGGAGAAAGAAAAAGTAGCCACAGGCTACAGGACAGAGAGAGGGAGGCCTGAAAAGACGGGGAGGCAGGGAGCCACTCAGAGCGAGATGGAGAAAGAAGGGGCGGGGGGGCGCCAAAAAAAAAAAAAAAAAAAATTTTGCAGCAGCTAAGGAAAGAGAGGGGGCCAGGGGGGAGAGACAGGGAGGGCCCAGGACGCACAAGAGAGGCAACGGGGCCCCAGTGGCCCAGGACTCACCGCGACTCTCGCTCTCAGCGCTGCTGGCACAATTTAGCCGTTCAGATGCTTCTTTCCCCTCCTCTCCGCCCTGCCTCTTCTGCAGCTCCAGACTCTAGGCCGTCCTCCACCTAAAGAGGATACATGGGTGTCTTACCGCTCTTACGAGATGAGGCTTCCTAGGCACGTAGCCTAGCTCGCTCGTGCACTACACGCCCGTACCCAACTCCCGGTTACGCGTACAGACCCTGCGGTGCACGTTGGTGGCCTGGCCCGCTGCGGGCTACGAAGGGGGATCCTCCCTCCCTCACCTGCAGGGACAGGCTCTCTCTTGCCTGCGGCAGGAAGGCAGCTGGCAGCCAGAGCGCCTTCAGTTTCTTCTGCTTTACCTTTCGTTGGCGTCTCCAGCTTCAGCCGAGGCAGCTCCTGTCCACAGCCGGGAAGGGCTCTGTGTGTCCCTTTTCGCCCCCGCGCTGCGAGGATGGCAACGCCGGGCAGAGAGAAGCCACGCAAGCCTGAGACGGCCGCAGTCAACGGCATCCCCGGGGGAAGGACAGACAACCACGTCCTCAGCACGGTCTCTGGGAGAGGGAAAGAAGAAACAGCGACCGTCATTACCGTCGATCGACCCTGGCCAAAGCCCCTCCTTGCGCAGGGGCTTCTGGACACACCGCCCCTTCCCCGCGCTACTGCTAAGGGCCCCTGCGCCGAGGGGGAATCCAGTGCGCTCGAGGGCCGGCTCGCTGCCTTCACGACAGGGCCTGGGGGCGGCCAAGGGCTACGCAGCACGCTTCAGGGGAGGTGCCGGGGCTGGGGGCAGGCGCACGGGGCAAGGGGGGGGCCAGGGGAGGCTGAGCGGGAGCTCCGGTGAGCCGGGGAGGCGGCGGCCATCATCTGCGCCCTGGGCAGGGGGAAAAGGTCCTCCTCCTTTCCCTCTTCCCTTCTGTCAGCTCCCGGGGAACTCACCGCTTCTCGGGGAGCGGCCGCACCTGGAAGCCCCCAGAAATCAACACGAATCCAACCCCAAAAATACACCGCGCCTACCGTACGCGGCACGGCCGCCCGGCACCCGAGCGCCGGAACACCGCGCCTCCCGCCGCGCCCCGGCGAGCCACGTGACAGGGCCGGCAGCCACTGCGCCAGGACTACAGCTCCCGGCATGCTCTGCGCCACAACGCGGCCGCCCGGGAGCCGCGCGCCACAAGGACTACAGCTCCCGGCATGCTCTGCGCCACAACACGGCCGCCCGGCAGCCCCCCGCCGCAAGGACTACAGCTCCCGGCACGCTCTGCGCCACAACACGGCCGCCCGGCAGCCCCCCGCCGCAAGGACTACAGCTCCCGCCATGCTCTGCGCCACAACGCGGCCGCCCGGCAGCCCCCCGCCACAAGGACTACAGCTCCCGCCATGCTCTGCGCCACAACACGGCCGCCCGCCCAGCCGCCACACGCACCACCACAGCTCCCGCCACGCCGCGAGCCCGCCCTCCCCGCTCTCTCACCCTGCGGGGCACCGTCCCTCCCGCCGATGCACCCGGAAGCCCCACCGAGCCCTCAGCACAGCCTCGCTCTCCCCACCGCCCGCTCCGACCCGCCGCTGCCCCGCCGCAGCCCTCCTCGGGGCTTGACCCGGCACGCAGCGGCCCCCCACCCAGCCCCCGCTCACCTCCTCCCTCGCTACACTCGCAGCCCGCTGACGCTCGGCCACAGCTCCGCTCCGCTCCGCCCTCGGCTCGCACTGGCCCCCCGGAGCAGGGCACCACCCCTTTTCCAGGGAGGAGCCGGCACCGCCAGCCCCACTGCCCGCACCTGGGGCTCCTCCAGCCAGACCCCGCCCACAGCTGAGGCGCAGCAGCAACGGGGGGCCCCCTCCCCTCACCCCCACAGTGCACCACCTCCTCCCCCGGGCTCCATCACAGCCCCTTGCCCCACGCCAAGGGAGCGCAAACGCAGCCCTCAGGCCAAAGGAGAGGGCAGCTGTTTGTGCAGGCGCGCACGTAACAAGTCCCAGGAGCGATTCGTGGCTCAGGGTCCCCAACGCTCCCCCTGCCCCAAGGCCACCTCGGCCGCCGTTGCCGCAGCCGCACGGAGCTGGTGGTGGCTGGGATAGTGCTCATTTTCTCCACAGTAGCTAGGAAGGGATACGTTTTGGATTTATGCTCAAAACACCGTTAATAATGTAGAGATGTTTTGGTTCTTGCTGAGCACTGCTTCCACAGTCAGGGCCTCTTCTGGTTCTCTCAGTGCCCCACCAGCAAGTAGGCTGGGACAGCTGGGAAAGCTTTCCCAGCTAACTGACCAAAGGGATATTCCATACCATTTGACATCATGCTCAGCACACGCAGCTGGGGGAAGAAGGGGGAGTCCTTGGGGGGGGGGGGGGGGGGGGGGGGCTACGGCATTTCTCTCCCTAAGTAACCATGACACATGACAGAGCCCTGCTTTCCCAGAGGTGGCTCAACACCTGCCCGCCGAAAAGGAGGAGTGAATTAATTCCTTGCTTTGCTTCCACGCACAGCTTTTGCTTTACCTATTAAACAGTCTTGATCTCAGCCCATGATTTTTCTCACTTTTACCCTTCCAGCTCTCTCCCCCAGCCCACTGAGGGTGGAGCGAGCAAGCAGCTCCCTGGTGCAGAGTTGCCAGCTGGGGCTAAACCACGGCACGCGCTTGTCCGCGTTTGGCAGGAAAGGGACCGTCCGTCGCCCGGCTCCTGGAGCGACAGGCTGCTGGGCAGAGGGGGAGGCCACCAAAGGTGAGGAGCAGGGCACAGGACATTAGGAAGAGAGAAGAGAAGAGCGGCAGCCAGCTGGACGGGGGCGGGGGGGCGTGTGTGCGTGTAGTGAGAAGGCACGAGGCAGGGAACAGGACGGCCAGAGAAGGACAGGGAGCCTGACGGAGGTGGAGATACAAGCAGCAGAGAGAGGGGAAGAGAGGCAGCAGAAAGAGGGGGGAAGAGCAGGACACAGACCAACAAAGAAGGAAGAGGAGCAGGCTGGAGACGCACAAAGAACCTGGGGCAGGCAGCACGACAGCGAGGGAGGAAAGAAGAATAGGGGCAGGAAGCTGGACCGAGCGCGATGGAGACAGACAAGACAAGCGACAAGAACAGGGCAGAAAGGGAAGAATGAAGCCACGGGGACAGGGAGCCGAGACAGCCAACAACGGAGGGAAGGGGCCGGGGAGGGAACACCACAAAACAAACCATGGGGCTACGTGGTACAGAGCACGAGAAGGCAGAGAATTAAGAATTAGGGACAGGGAGCCAGAGAAACAACAACAAAAAAAAACACCCAAAACAAAGGGAGATGGGGAGCAAAAGGAATCGCAATGCGTACAGAAAGGAGAGAGAAACAATTCTAAAACAGGGTCATGGGGAAGCCAGAGACAGCAAGATGGAGAAAGGACAAAAGCTACAGGCTACAGGGCAGAGAGGGAAGAATTAATGAATAGACACAGAGAGCTGGGCAGAAAGAGATGGAGAAAGGCTGAAGATCACACGGCCAACAGGGAAGAGAGAAGAGAGGGAGGAATTTTCAAAACAGGGGCAAGAAGCCAGAGAGAGGGAGAGAGGCGCAACAATAAAATGGGGACAAGCCACAGGGCGGCGAGGAGGGAATCGATGAATAAGAACAGGAGACCAAAGAGAACACAATGTAGAATGGAAAAAAGGAACAGCGGCCTACAGGGAAGGAGGAATTAAAGATCAGGCACTGGGAGGCAGACAGAGACACATGAAGAAACAAGTAGGAAAAAAAAAAAAAAAACCACACAACGGCAATGGGCTACAAAGACAGACAGAGAGGGAAGAAATAAAACATAGCAGCAAGGAGCTGGACAGAGAGAGATGAGGACAAACAAATAGCACGGGTCTACGTGACAGAGAACGTGGAATTAGAACACAGAGAGGGGGAGCTGGACAGAGAGAGAGGCCGAGAGAAAAATCTAGACGGGCTACGGCGGGCAGAGGCAGGAATTAAAACCTAGGGACAGGGAGCTGGACAGAGAGAGACAGAGATCACAGGGAACAGCGGCGGGTGCAGGAAGAACAGGAATTCAAGAATAGGGAAAGGGAGCTGGACAGAGAAGAACTCAGGCAGGCAAGTAACAGTAGCAGGGTACAGAGCAGAGCAGACGAACTAAAAAGCGCGGCGGGAGCGTTGAGGCAGACAGAGAGAGATTAAGAAAAAAGTCACGGGCTACGTGGCAAAGCAGGAGGAACTCAGAAACGGGGATGGCAACCAAGGGAGAGTGAGCTGGTGAAGGATAACGGGTATTCAAAGTGAGGGACGGGGAGCTGGGAAAAGCGAGGCAGAGAAAAACAGAATCACAGAGAGAATCACACAAAGCCAAAAAAGAAGAAACTGAACAACAGGAACAGGTGTAACCAAAGCGATGAAATCAACCAACCAGAGACGGTGTTCCATTACGGGAACACGGAGCGTACGAATCAGCGCATCTGTCGATCTGCATTTTAGTCCCTAGGCGATCGTTAATGTCAGCAGAACAACAGACAACGTGCTTCTGTCAGAAAAGGATGACAAAACGCGGTTTCGTGTAGCGCACTGAGAAAACTAGCCAAGACTGCCAAGATTAAGAGCCAAGAAGGTAAAAGGCAATTCTGGCAGGGGGAGATCGCGACCACCGACTCACGGACCACCACCGAGCCTGCGCAGTGATTTACATACGGAACGAGCAAGTTTGTACCGATCAGTAGACAGGACGATAATGAATATGTATGAATACGTAAAATTTTGATCTACAAATTCTACGGGAAAGGTGTGTGAGGTACGCACGCCAGGAGAAGCGATCCCCCGTGCATCTGGCGCCGTGAACAAAGAACGCCTGCTCTTTAATACTAAATCGGCGTTGAGGAGTTGTTTCCGATTTTACCGCGTTTTTCGGTAACACACGGAGTCAGACCAAGAGGGCCAGAGAAAGACAAAATACCGACAGGCTACAGAACAGAGCAGGAGGAATAAAAAAATGAAAACGGAGCCAGAGCCAGGCAGAGAGAGGCGGAGAAAGAAAAAGTAGCCACAGGCTACAGGACAGAGAGAGGGAGGCCTGAAAAGACGGGGAGGCAGGGAGCCACTCAGAGCGAGATGGAGAAAGAAGGGGCGGGGGGGCGCCAAAAAAAAAAAAAAAAAAAATTTTGCAGCAGGTAAGGAAAGAGAGGGGGCCAGGGGGGAGAGACAGGGAGGGCCCAGGACGCACAAGAGAGGCAACGGGGCCCCAGTGGCCCAGGACTCACCGCGACTCTCGCTCTCAGCGCTGCTGGCACAATTTAGCCGTTCAGATGCTTCTTTCCCCTCCTCTCCGCCCTGCCTCTTCTGCAGCTCCAGACTCTAGGCCGTCCTCCACCTAAAGAGGATACATGGGTGTCTTACCGCTCTTACGAGATGAGGCTTCCTAGGCACGTAGCCTAGCTCGCTCGTGCACTACACGCCCGTACCCAACTCCCGGTTACGCGTACAGACCCTGCGGTGCACGTTGGTGGCCTGGCCCGCTGCGGGCTACGAAGGGGGATCCTCCCTCCCTCACCTGCAGGGACAGGCTCTCTCTTGCCTGCGGCAGGAAGGCAGCTGGCAGCCAGAGCGCCTTCAGTTTCTTCTGCTTTACCTTTCGTTGGCGTCTCCAGCTTCAGCCGAGGCAGCTCCTGTCCACAGCCGGGAAGGGCTCTGTGTGTCCCTTTTCGCCCCCGCGCTGCGAGGATGGCAACGCCGGGCAGAGAGAAGCCACGCAAGCCTGAGACGGCTGCAGTCAACGGCATCCCCGGGGGAAGGACAGACAACCACGTCCTCAGCACGGTCTCTGGGAGAGGGAAAGAAGAAACAGCGACCGTCATTACCGTCGATCGACCCTGGCCAAAGCCCCTCCTTGCGCAGGGGCTTCTGGACACACCGCCCCTTCCCCGCGCTACTGCTAAGGGCCCCTGCGCCGAGGGGGAATCCAGTGCGCTCGAGGGCCGGCTCGCTGCCTTCACGACAGGGCCTGGGGGCGGCCAAGGGCTACGCAGCACGCTTCAGGGGAGGTGCCGGGGCTGGGGGCAGGCGCACGGGGCAAGGGGGGGGCCAGGGGAGGCTGAGCGGGAGCTCCGGTGAGCCGGGGAGGCGGCGGCCATCATCTGCGCCCTGGGCAGGGGGAAAAGGTCCTCCTCCTTTCCCTCTTCCCTTCTGTCAGCTCCCGGGGAACTCACCGCTTCTCGGGGAGCGGCCGCACCTGGAAGCCCCCAGAAATCAACACGAATCCAACCCCAAAAATACACCGCGCCTACCGTACGCGGCACGGCCGCCCGGCACCCGAGCGCCGGAACACCGCGCCTCCCGCCGCGCCCCGGCGAGCCACGTGACAGGGCCGGCAGCCACTGCGCCAGGACTACAGCTCCCGGCACGCTCTGCGCCACAACGCGGCCGCCCGGGAGCCGCGCGCCACAAGGACTACAGCTCCCGGCACGCTCTGCGCCACAACACGGCCGCCCGGCAGCCCCCCGCCGCAAGGACTACAGCTCCCGGCATGCTCTGCGCCACAACACGGCCGCCCGGCAGCCCCCCGCCACAAGGACTACAGCTCCCGGCATGCTCTGCGCCACAACACGGCCGCCCGGCAGCCCCCCGCCGCAAGGACTACAGCTCCCGGCACGCTCTGCGCCACAACACGGCCGCCCGGCAGCCCCCCGCCGCAAGGACTACAGCTCCCGCCATGCTCTGCGCCACAACACGGCCGCCCGGCAGCCCCCCGCCACAAGGACTACAGCTCCCGGCATGCTCTGCGCCACAACACGGCCGCCCGGCAGCCCCCCGCCACAAGGACTACAGCTCCCGGCATGCTCTGCGCCACAACACGGCCGCCCGGCAGCCCCCCGCCACAAGGACTACAGCTCCCGGCACGCTCTGCGCCACAACACGGCCGCCCGGCAGCCCCCCGCCGCAAGGACTACAGCTCCTGGCACGCTCTGCGCCACAACACGGCCGCCCGGCAGCCCCCCGCCACAAGGACTACAGCTCCCGCCATGCTCTGCGCCACAACACGGCCGCCCGGCAGCCGCCACACGCACCACCACAGCTCCCGCCACGCCGCGAGCCCGCCCTCCCCGCTCTCTCACCCTGCGGGGCACCGCCCCTCCCGCCGATGCACCCGGAAGCCCCACCGAGCCCTCAGCACAGCCTCGCTCTCCCCACCGCCCGCTCCGACCCGCCGCTGCCCCGCCGCAGCCCTCCTCGGGGCTTGACCCGGCACGCAGCGGCCCCCCACCCAGCCCCCGCTCACCTCCTCCCTCGCTACACTCGCAGCCCGCTGACGCTCGGCCACAGCTCCGCTCCGCCCCGCCCTCGGCTCACACTGGCCCCCCGGAGCAGGGCACCACCCCTTTTCCAGGGAGGAGCCGGCACCGCCAGCCCCACTGCCCGCACCTGGGGCTCCTCCAGCCAGACCCCGCCCACAGCTGAGGCGCAGCAGCAACGGGGGGCCCCCTCCCCTCACCCCCACAGTGCACCACCTCCTCCCCGGGCTCCATCACAGCCCCTTGCCCCACGCCAAGGGAGCGCAAACGCAGCCCTCAGGCCAAAGGAGAGGGCAGCTGTTTGTGCAGGCGCGCACGTAACAAGTCCCAGGAGCGATTCGTGGCTCAGGGTCCCCAACGCTCCCCCTGCCCCAAGGCCACCTCGGCCGCCGTTGCCGCAGCCGCACGGAGCTGGTGGTGGCTGGGATAGTGCTCATTTTCTCCACAGTAGCTAGGAAGGGATACGTTTTGGATTTATGCTCAAAACACCGTTAATAATGTAGAGATGTTTTGGTTCTTGCTGAGCACTGCTTCCACAGTCAGGGCCTCTTCTGGTTCTCTCAGTGCCCCACCAGCAAGTAGGCTGGGACAGCTGGGAAAGCTTTCCCAGCTAACTGACCAAAGGGATATTCCATACCATTTGACATCATGCTCAGCACACGCAGCTGGGGGAAGAAGGGGGAGTCCTTGGGGGGGGGGGGCTACGGCATTTCTCTCCCTAAGTAACCATGACACATGACAGAGCCCTGCTTTCCCAGAGGTGGCTCAACACCTGCCCGCCGAAAAGGAGGAGTGAATTCATTCCTTGCTTTGCTTCCACGCACAGCTTTTGCTTTACCTATTAAACAGTCTTGATCTCAGCCCATGATTTTTCTCACTTTTACCCTTCCAGCTCTCTCCCCCAGCCCACTGAGGGTGGAGCGAGCAAGCAGCTCCCTGGTGCAGAGTTGCCAGCTGGGGCTAAACCACGGCACGCGCTTGTCCGCGTTTGGCAGGGAAGGGACCGTCCGTCGCCTGGCTCCTGGAGCGACGGGCTGCTGGGCAGAGGGGGAGGCCACCAAAGGTGAGGAGCAGGGCACAGGACATTAGGAAGAGAGAAGAGAAGAGCGGCAGCCGGCTGGACGGGGGCGGGGGGGCGTGTGTGCGTGTAGTGAGAAGGCACGAGGCAGGGAACAGGACGGCCAGAGAAGGACAGGGAGCCTGACGGAGGTGGAGATACAAGCAGCAGAGAGAGGGGAAGAGAGGCAGCAGAAAGAGGGGGGAAGAGCAGGACACAGACCAACAAAGAAGGAAGAGGAGCAGGCTGGAGACGCACAAAGAACCTGGGGCAGGCAGCACGACAGCGAGGGAGGAAAGAAGAATAGGGGCAGGAAGCTGGACCGAGCGCGATGGAGACAGACAAGACAAGCGACAAGAACAGGGCAGAAAGGGAAGAATGAAGCCACGGGGACAGGGAGCCGAGACAGCCAACAACGGAGGGAAGGGGCCGGGGAGGGAACACCACAAAACAAACCATGGGGCTACGTGGTACAGAGCACGAGAAGGCAGAGAATTAAGAATTAGGGACAGGGAGCCAGAGAAACAACAACAAAAAAAAACACCCAAAACAAAGGGAGATGGGGAGCAAAAGGAATCGCAATGCGTACAGAAAGGAGAGAGAAACAATTCTAAAACAGGGTCATGGGGAAGCCAGAGACAGCAAGATGGAGAAAGGACAAAAGCTACAGGCTACAGGGCAGAGAGGGAAGAATTAATGAATAGACACAGAGAGCTGGGCAGAAAGAGATGGAGAAAGGCTGAAGATCACACGGCCAACAGGGAAGAGAGAAGAGAGGGAGGAATTTTCAAAACAGGGGCAAGAAGCCAGAGAGAGGGAGAGAGGCGCAACAATAAAATGGGGACAGGCCACAGGGCGGCGAGGAGGGAATCGATGAATAAGAACAGGAGACCAAAGAGAACACAATGTAGAATGGAAAAAAGGAACAGCGGCCTACAGGGAAGGAGGAATTAAAGATCAGGCACTGGGAGGCAGACAGAGACACATGAAGAAACAAGTAGGAAAAAAAAAAAAAAAAAACCACACAACGGCAATGGGCTACAAAGACAGACAGAGAGGGAAGAAATAAAACATAGCAGCAAGGAGCTGGACAGAGAGAGATGAGGACAAACAAATAGCACGGGTCTACGTGACAGAGAACGTGGAATTAGAACACAGAGAGGGGGAGCTGGACAGAGAGAGAGGCCGAGAGAAAAATCTAGACGGGCTACGGCGGGCAGAGGCAGGAATTAAAACCTAGGGACAGGGAGCTGGACAGAGAGAGACAGAGATCACAGGGAACAGCGGCGGGTGCAGGAAGAACAGGAATTCAAGAATAGGGAAAGGGAGCTGGACAGAGAAGAACTCAGGCAGGCAAGTAACAGTAGCAGGGTACAGAGCAGAGCAGACGAACTAAAAAGCGCGGCGGGAGCGTTGAGGCAGACAGAGAGAGATTAAGAAAAAAGTCACGGGCTACGTGGCAAAGCAGGAGGAACTCAGAAACGGGGATGGCAACCAAGGGAGAGTGAGCTGGTGAAGGATAACGGGTATTCAAAGTGAGGGACGGGGAGCTGGGAAAAGCGAGGCAGAGAAAAACAGAATCACAGAGAGAATCACACAAAGCCAAAAAAGAAGAAACTGAACAACAGGAACAGGTGTAACCAAAGCGATGAAATCAACCAACCAGAGACGGTGTTCCATTACGGGAACACGGAGCGTACGAATCAGCGCATCTGTCGATCTGCATTTTAGTCCCTAGGCGATCGTTAATGTCAGCAGAACAACAGACAACGTGCTTCTGTCAGAAAAGGATGACAAAACGCGGTTTCGTGTAGCGCACTGAGAAAACTAGCCAAGACTGCCAAGATTAAGAGCCAAGAAGGTAAAAGGCAATTCTGGCAGGGGGAGATCGCGACCACCGACTCACGGACCACCACCGAGCCTGCGCAGTGATTTACATACGGAACGAGCCAGTTTGTACCGATCAGTAGACAGGACGATAATGAATATGTATGAATACGTAAAATTTTGATCTACAAATTCTACGGGAAAGGTGTGTGAGGTACGCACGCCAGGAGAAGCGATCCCCCGTGCATCTGGCGCCGTGAATAAAGAACGCCTGCTCTTTAATACTAAATCGGCGTTGAGGAGTTGTTTCCGATTTTACCGCGTTTTTCGGTAACACACGGAGTCAGACCAAGAGGGCCAGAGAAAGACAAAATACCGACAGGCTACAGAACAGAGCAGGAGGAATAAAAAAATAAAAACGGAGCCAGAGCCAGGCAGAGAGAGGCGGAGAAAGAACAAGTAGCCACAGGCTACAGGACAGAGAGAGGGAGGCCTGAAAAGACGGGGAGGCAGGGAGCCACTCAGAGCGAGATGGAGAAAGAAGGGGCGGGGGGGCGCCAAAAAAAAAAAATAAAAAAATTTTGCAGCAGGTAAGGAAAGAGAGGGGGCCAGGGGGGAGAGACAGGGAGGGCCCAGGACGCACAAGAGAGGCAACGGGGCCCCAGTGGCCCAGGACTCACCGCGACTCTCGCTCTCAGCGCTGCTGGCACAATTTAGCCGTTCAGATGCTTCTTTCCCCTCCTCTCCGCCCTGCCTCTTCTGCAGCTCCAGACTCTAGGCCGTCCTCCACCTAAAGAGGATACATGGGTGTCTTACCGCTCTTACGAGATGAGGCTTCCTAGGCACGTAGCCTAGCTCGCTCGTGCACTACACGCCCGTACCCAACTCCCGGTTACGCGTACAGACCCTGCGGTGCACGTTGGTGGCCTGGCCCGCTGCGGGCTACGAAGGGGGATCCTCCCTCCCTCACCTGCAGGGACAGGCTCTCTCTTGCCTGCGGCAGGAAGGCAGCTGGCAGCCAGAGCGCCTTCAGTTTCTTCTGCTTTACCTTTCGTTGGCGTCTCCAGCTTCAGCCGAGGCAGCTCCTGTCCACAGCCGGGAAGGGCTCTGTGTGTCCCTTTTCGCCCCCGCGCTGCGAGGATGGCAACGCCGGGCAGAGAGAAGCCACGCAAGCCTGAGACGGCTGCAGTCAACGGCATCCCCGGGGGAAGGACAGACAACCACGTCCTCAGCACGGTCTCTGGGAGAGGGAAAGAAGAAACAGCGACCGTCATTACCGTCGATCGACCCTGGCCAAAGCCCCTCCTTGCGCAGGGGCTTCTGGACACACCGCCCCTTCCCCGCGCTACTGCTAAGGGCCCCTGCGCCGAGGGGGAATCCAGTGCGCTCGAGGGCCGGCTCGCTGCCTTCACGACAGGGCCTGGGGGCGGCCAAGGGCTACGCAGCACGCTTCAGGGGAGGTGCCGGGGCTGGGGGCAGGCGCACGGGGCAAGGGGGGGGCCAGGGGAGGCTGAGCGGGAGCTCCGGTGAGCCGGGGAGGCGGCGGCCATCATCTGCGCCCTGGGCAGGGGGAAAAGGTCCTCCTCATTTCCCTCTTCCCTTCTGTCAGCTCCCGGGGAACTCACCGCTTCTCGGGGAGCAGCCGCACCTGGAAGCCCCCAGAAATCAACACGAATCCAACCCCAAAAATACACCGCGCCTACCGTACGCGGCACGGCCGCCCGGCACCCGAGCGCCGGAACACCGCGCCTCCCGCCGCGCCCCGGCGAGCCACGTGACAGGGCCGGCAGCCACTGCGCCAGGACTACAGCTCCCGGCACGCTCTGCGCCACAACACGGCCGCCCGGCAGCCCCCCGCCGCAAGGACTACAGCTCCCGGCATGCTCTGCGCCACAACACGGCCGCACGGCAGCCCCCCGCCACAAGGACTACAGCTCCCGCCATGCTCTGCGCCACAACGCGGCCGCCCGGCAGCCACTGCGCCAGGACTACAGCTCCCGGCACGCTCTGCGCCACAACACGGCCGCCCGGCAGCCCCCCGCCGCAAGGACTACAGCTCCCGCCATGCTCTGCGCCACAACATGGCCGCCCGGGAGCCGCGCGCCACAAGGACTACAGCTCCCGCCATGCTCTGCGCCACAACACGGCCGCCCGCCCAGCCGCCACACGCACCACCACAGCTCCCGCCACGCCGCGAGCCCGCCCTCCCCGCTCTCTCACCCTGCGGGGCACCGTCCCTCCCGCCGATGCACCCGGAAGCCCCACCGAGCCCTCAGCACAGCCTCGCTCTCCCCACCGCCCGCTCCGACCCGCCGCAGCCCTCCTCGGGGCTTGACCCGGCACGCAGCGGCCCCCCACCCAGCCCCCGCTCACCTCCTCCCTCGCTACACTCGCAGCCCGCTGACGCTCGGCCACAGCTCCGCTCCGCCCCGCCCTCGGCTCACACTGGCCCCCCGGAGCAGGGCACCACCCCTTTTCCAGGGAGGAGCCGGCACCGCCAGCCCCACTGCCCGCACCTGGGGCTCCTCCAGCCAGACCCCGCCCACAGCTGAGGCGCAGCAGCAACGGGGGGCCCCCTCCCCTCACCCCCACAGTGCACCACCTCCTCCCCGGGCTCCATCACAGCCCCTTGCCCCACGCCAAGGGAGCGCAAACGCAGCCCTCAGGCCAAAGGAGAGGGCAGCTGTTTGTGCAGGCGCGCACGTAACAAGTCCCAGGAGCGATTCGTGGCTCAGGGTCCCCAACGCTCCCCCTGCCCCAAGGCCACCTCGGCCGCCGTTGCCGCAGCCGCACGGAGCTGGTGGTGGCTGGGATAGTGCTCATTTTCTCCACAGTAGCTAGGAAGGGATACGTTTTGGATTTATGCTCAAAACACCGTTAATAATGTAGAGATGTTTTGGTTCTTGCTGAGCACTGCTTCCACAGTCAGGGCCTCTTCTGGTTCTCTCAGTGCCCCACCAGCAAGTAGGCTGGGACAGCTGGGAAAGCTTTCCCAGCTAACTGACCAAAGGGATATTCCATACCATTTGACATCATGCTCAGCACACGCAGCTGGGGGAAGAAGGGGGAGTCCTTGGGGGGGGGGGGCTACGGCATTTCTCTCCCTAAGTAACCATGACACATGACAGAGCCCTGCTTTCCCAGAGGTGGCTCAACACCTGCCCGCCGAAAAGGAGGAGTGAATTAATTCCTTGCTTTGCTTCCACGCACAGCTTTTGCTTTACCTATTAAACAGTCTTGATCTCAGCCCATGATTTTTCTCACTTTTACCCTTCCAGCTCTCTCCCCCAGCCCACTGAGGGTGGAGCGAGCAAGCAGCTCCCTGGTGCAGAGTTGCCACCTGGGGCTAAACCACGGCACGCGCTTGTCCGCGTTTGGCAGGAAAGGGACCGTCCGTCGCCCGGCTCCTGGAGCGACAGGCTGCTGGGCAGAGGGGGAGGCCACCAAAGGTGAGGAGCAGGGCACAGGACATTAGGAAGAGAGAAGAGAAGAGCGGCAGCCAGCTGGACGGGGGCGGGGGGGCGTGTGTGCGTGTAGTGAGAAGGCACGAGGCAGGGAACAGGACGGCCAGAGAAGGACAGGGAGCCTGACGGAGGTGGAGATACAAGCAGCAGAGAGAGGGGAAGAGAGGCAGCAGAAAGAGGGGGGAAGAGCAGGACACAGACCAACAAAGAAGGAAGAGGAGCAGGCTGGAGACGCACAAAGAACCTGGGGCAGGCAGCACGACAGCGAGGGAGGAAAGAAGAATAGGGGCAGGAAGCTGGACCGAGCGCGATGGAGACAGACAAGACAAGCGACAAGAACAGGGCAGAAAGGGAAGAATGAAGCCACGGGGACAGGGAGCCGAGACAGCCAACAACGGAGGGAAGGGGCCGGGGAGGGAACACCACAAAACAAACCATGGGGCTACGTGGTACAGAGCACGAGAAGGCAGAGAATTAAGAATTAGGGACAGGGAGCCAGAGAAACAACAACAAAAAAAAACACCCAAAACAAAGGGAGATGGGGAGCAAAAGGAATCGCAATGCGTACAGAAAGGAGAGAGAAACAATTCTAAAACAGGGTCATGGGGAAGCCAGAGACAGCAAGATGGAGAAAGGACAAAAGCTACAGGCTACAGGGCAGAGAGGGAAGAATTAATGAATAGACACAGAGAGCTGGGCAGAAAGAGATGGAGAAAGGCTGAAGATCACACGGCCAACAGGGAAGAGAGAAGAGAGGGAGGAATTTTCAAAACAGGGGCAAGAAGCCAGAGAGAGGGAGAGAGGCGCAACAATAAAATGGGGACAAGCCACAGGGCGGCGAGGAGGGAATCGATGAATAAGAACAGGAGACCAAAGAGAACACAATGTAGAATGGAAAAAAGGAACAGCGGCCTACAGGGAAGGAGGAATTAAAGATCAGGCACTGGGAGGCAGACAGAGACACATGAAGAAACAAGTAGGAAAAAAAAAAACCACACAACGGCAATGGGCTACAAAGACAGACAGAGAGGGAAGAAATAAAACATAGCAGCAAGGAGCTGGACAGAGAGAGATGAGGACAAACAAATAGCACGGGTCTACGTGACAGAGAACGTGGAATTAGAACACAGAGAGGGGGAGCTGGACAGAGAGAGAGGCCGAGAGAAAAATCTAGACGGGCTACGGCGGGCAGAGGCAGGAATTAAAACCTAGGGACAGGGAGCTGGACAGAGAGAGACAGAGATCACAGGGAACAGCGGCGGGTGCAGGAAGAACAGGAATTCAAGAATAGGGAAAGGGAGCTGGACAGAGAAGAACTCAGGCAGGCAAGTAACAGTAGCAGGGTACAGAGCAGAGCAGACGAACTAAAAAGCGCGGCGGGAGCGTTGAGGCAGACAGAGAGAGATTAAGAAAAAAGTCACGGGCTACGTGGCAAAGCAGGAGGAACTCAGAAACGGGGATGGCAACCAAGGGAGAGTGAGCTGGTGAAGGATAACGGGTATTCAAAGTGAGGGACGGGGAGCTGGGAAAAGCGAGGCAGAGAAAAACAGAATCACAGAGAGAATCACACAAAGCCAAAAAAGAAGAAACTGAACAACAGGAACAGGTGTAACCAAAGCGATGAAATCAACCAACCAGAGACGGTGTTCCATTACGGGAACACGGAGCGTACGAATCAGCGCATCTGTCGATCTGCATTTTAGTCCCTAGGCGATCGTTAATGTCAGCAGAACAACAGACAACGTGCTTCTGTCAGAAAAGGATGACAAAACGCGGTTTCGTGTAGCGCACTGAGAAAACTAGCCAAGACTGCCAAGATTAAGAGCCAAGAAGGTAAAAGGCAATTCTGGCAGGGGGAGATCGCGACCACCGACTCACGGACCACCACCGAGCCTGCGCAGTGATTTACATACGGAACGAGCCAGTTTGTACCGATCAGTAGACAGGACGATAATGAATATGTATGAATACGTAAAATTTTGATCTACAAATTCTACGGGAAAGGTGTGTGAGGTACGCACGCCAGGAGGAGCGATCCCCCGTGCATCTGGCGCCGTGAATAAAGAACGCCTGCTCTTTAATACTAGATTGGTGTTGAATAGATATTTCCGATTTTACCGTGTTTTTTGGTAACAGTTTTGGCACCCCAGATGGGAACCTGCTTTTGAATCTCGACGGATCCGCAGGACCGTGGGACCTGCAGCCAGCCCCAAGGAATTCTTGGGGAGAGCTTCCGATCCCCAGGCCAGAGAATTCTGAGAAAGATCCCCTGGACTGAAGTAAACAAGGCATTCGTTTAAGAAGAAACTTAGGTAGAATAATATGTGGCGTTAGCTTCCCACATAGGACAGGATAGTGGGTTTGAGTCCCACAGGCCTGCCCGTAAGGCGCGGCGAAAGCCACGCAGGGTTGGGGCCAAGAGGTACCTCGGTTGGTAAGTCTCTGCTAGGCGAAAGCCTGTGGAGCGGGACCCGAGGGTAGGGGGGTCTTCAACAGGGGGTTGAAGTCTCCAGGGATATCTAGCAGGGGGCTACAGATCCCAGTGGCGGATTCCCAGTGAGACCTCTAACGGGGGTTGGAGTCCCTCTGACTACTATTTGTGATAGTGCACTATCACAACTGCTAGTCGACTGGGAGATGGGAGCATTTCTGAGTAAGAAACCTATCCCACAGAGAACACCTTTGGGATGTACTTTGAAGCACTGGAAAGACATCGGGGGTGATGACCCACTAACTCGGAAACCATTAATTGAATATTGCAATCATTGGTGCCCAACGTATCAATTGGAAGGTGGGCACGAATGGCCAGAACAGGAGACATTGCAATATCATACCATCTTGCAATTAATGTTGTTTTGTAAAAAGGGAAGGCAAATGGGAAGAAGTGGCATATGTTGATTTGTTCTTTACACTGTGGAATCATCCAGCGTGGCAGAAACAGCGTGAGATATGTCCACAGGATTCTACAGCAATGTTTCTGAAAAGAGGAAAATGTGGTGAGAACTTGAAGTGTTGCTCTACTTGTGATACTGGATACTTCACTTGATGGAACTGACAAGAAAATAGTATTGAATACAGCCAGAAGGCAGGTGCAGGGAGCACATGCTAACAGGAATTTACAGAGAACAACGAATAAGAATTTTCCATCTACAAATCCCGAGTGGGACCCTAATCAGCCAGGACCCAGGGGAATGTTGACTAGATGTCAGAGACAGATTTTATTTGGAGTAAGACATGCAATGCCAAAAGCCATAAATTTTGACCCATTTATTAAGTGAGACAAGAATTAAAGGAGTCCCCTTCAGCCTTTATGGAAAGGCTGAAGGTGACCACCAGAAAATATACTCATTTGAACCCAGAAAAACACAGAAAAAGCAATTCAGTTGGTCTCTATATTCATAAGACAATCAGCCCCAGATTGGGGGGGGTGGGGGGGGGGGGGGAGTAAAAAAACCTTCAGAAACTAGAAGAACCTGAATCCAGAGATCTGGGTAAAATGCTTGAAGTAGCTTGGCATGAAGGAGACCAGAGGAATCAACCCTAGCTGAACACCTGGTTACACTGAAGCTAGGGAATGAAGAAATAGAATTTTTGGTAGATATGGGAGCCACTTCTTTGGTATTGAATACACGTAAAGAGAAAGTTGATCATAAACCAGTAGGTGTTGTTAGTGCGACAGGGCAAAGAAAAATTAGCCTTTCTTAGAGCCATTAAAGTTTAAATTGGAGAAGCAATGGGCAACTCACCAGTTTCTGTATATGCCTGAATGTCCACTGCCTCTGTTATGATGAGATCTATTAAGTAAATTAGATGCTCAAGTAACTTTTAAAGATGGAGAGATTAAATTACTAATACCAGAACAGAATCAAAAGCCACAGAGGCGAGAGCGTTTATGTTACAGGATTCCTCCAGGGAGGAACAGGTTCCCGAAGAAGTGGAAAACGTAGTAATTCCTTTGGTTTGAGCGAGCGGAGCTCCGGAGCGACCTAAGCGGGCAGAGCCGGTAAAAGTAACCTTAAAGCCTGGAGCCAAGCCGGTAAGGCAAAAACAATACCGTATTAAGCGAGAGGCTCGAAAAGGATTAGAGAAGTTAATTATAAATTTTTTTCAGAATATGAGCTCTTAGTAGAATGTGAATCAGAATATAGTACTCCTGTGCCGCCAGTAAAGAAATCTAGAGGCAAAGAGTATTAGCTGGTTCACGATTTAAGGGCTATATCTCAGGTGGTCCAAGATCTACATCCGGTAGTAGCTAATCCATACACTTTACTGACCTCTTTTAAAGGAGGAGCATAAATGGTTTACTGTACTAGATTTGAAGGATGCCTTCTTTTGCATACCTCCAGGCATAAAAAGTCAAAGCCTATTTGCTTTGGAATGGGAAAGCCCCACCACAGAATGAAAGACACAGCTAACATGGACCGTACTTCCACAAGGATTTAAAATTAGTCCTACGATATTTGGGACTCAGCTGGCAAGAAAAAAAATTAGAAATATAGAAATGTATAGAAAAAACAGAACCCAGGGAGAGGCATACTGTTACAGAATGCAGACGACATTCTGATAGTGGCAGAAAGTAAAGAATAATGTTTTGAAATTTTTAAATTTTCTGGGCCAAGGAAGATGCGGAGTTTCCAGAAACAAAACCCAAATAGGAGAAGAAGCAGCCATTTATTTAGGATTTGAAATATCTCAGAGACAAAGACAATTAGAAAGTGAAAAGAAAGAAACTATTTGTCAAATTCCCGAACCTTGCGGCCCGAAGGAACTGAGAGCTTTTCTGAAAATAGTGAAATAGCGTCAGCTCTGGATTCTGAACTACAGACTGTATGTAAAACCATTATACGAGGCACTGAAAGAATCAAAGGATACATATTTAACCTGGACGCCCGGATGCCAAACGGCATTCAAAGAACTGAAAAGAGCCTCAGTGATGGCCCCTGCATTAGGCCTACCCGATTTCGCTAAACCTTTTGAGCTGTTTGTCCACGAAAGACAACATTTAGCCCTTGGAGTGCTGACACAGCGACTGGGAACCTGGAAGAGACCCGTGGGCTACTTCTCCAAACAACTCGACCACGTGAGTAAAAGATGGCCTGGATGTTTACGGGCAGTGGCAACAGCAGCGCTGCCGATCCAGGAAGCCCCAAAGTTAACAATGGGACAAAAGATGACAGTATGTGTCCCGCACATAGCGGTGACTGTTTTAGAACAAAAGGGGGGTCGTTGGCTATCCCTTAGCAGAATGTTGAAATATCAAGTTGTTCTGTTAGAACAAGACCATGTGGAATCGAAGGCTACTGCTATACTGAATCCTGTATGTTTTTAACAACAGAAAACCTTACGGACAATTTCGAACACGATCGCTTGCTAACTATTGAACAAGTCTATTCCAGCAGACCAGGCCTGAGACACAAACCTCTGGGAAAATCCTGATCTGGAGTTGTTTACAGATGGAAGCAGCTCTGGGCGAGAAGAGAATGGCCGGATATGCTGTCGTTATCACCGCCGAGGGAATGGAGTCAGGGGCGCTGCCTGCGAACACCTCAGCACAGAAAGCAGTATTGGTAGCGTTGAAGCGAGCTCTGCGAATGGCAGAAGGACGAAGGATAAATATCTAGACTGATTCCAAACATGCATTTGGTGTGATCCACGATCATGGAGCTACTGGGAAGGAAAAAGGACTGCCATCAGCCCAAGAATCATTGATACAGCATAAAGAAGACATTCTCCAACTTCCGGAAGACGTGCAGAAACCAAAAGAAGTGGCGGTAAAGCGTTGCAAAGCTCATCGATTCGGCCAGACGGCTGTAAACATAAGCAAACGATTGACAGATAAAGCTGCAAAGAGGACTGCAGAGCAAGGTATCCTTGCACTAGTACCAGTAAAACAGATCGGAATTCCAAAGTTGAAACCGAGATTATTATAATAAATTGGATGAGCAATTAGCAGAACAATTGGAAGCATCACAAAACACAGAGAGATGGTAGGTAACACCAGAAAAACAAGTAATAATAATAACAACCCCACAAGTTATGACAGAACTTGCAAAAGAAAAGCATGAGCAAACACATTAGGGTGTAGATGCTACGGTTTTGAGTTTAAAAGCATCTGTAGCGTGTGTAGGCATGACAAGAATAATTAAACCCATGGTAGCTAAGTGTCCAATCTGTCCTAGAAATAATCCCCTGAACCAAAGGAAACCACCTTTAGGAGTAACAAAACAAAAAATTCTCCCGGAAATTATTAGCAAATTAAGTTCTCTGAGTTACCCAGACAAAATAGATATAGCAGTATTTGTTAGTGATGATGGACAAATTTTCTAGTTGGCCAGAAGCTTTCTCGTGCTGCACCAACAAAGCTAGAGTAGTAGTTAAAATGTTGCTGAAAGAAATAATACCAAGATTTAGAGTGCCAACAGGAATGTCCTCTGGGAGAGGACCACATTTTTTTGCAGAGGTAGTTCAACAAATTAATAAAATTTTGGGTATAAAATGGAACCTGCATATGCCCTAGAGACCACAATCAAGTGAAAACTTTGAGAAGATGAACCAAACACTGAACTGACATAGTGGAATATTATTGATCTAGGATGGAAGTATTGAGAAAATGATTATTTCAAAACTTCCAAAGGGGGGAAATGTAACCAAAGCGATGAAATCAACCAACCAGAGACGGTGTTCCATTACGGGAACACGGAGCGTACGAATCAGCGCATCTGTCGATCTGCATTTTAGTCCCTAGGCGATCGTTAATGTCAGCAGAACAACAGACAACGTGCTTCTGTCAGAAAAGGATGACAAAACGCGGTTTCGTGTAGCGCACTGAGAAAACTAGCCAAGACTGCCAAGATTAAGAGCCAAGAAGGTAAAAGGCAATTCTGGCAGGGGGAGATCGCGACCACCGACTCACGGACCACCACCGAGCCTGCGCAGTGATTTACATACGGAACGAGCCAGTTTGTACCGATCAGTAGACAGGACGATAATGAATATGTATGAATACGTAAAATTTTGATCTACAAATTCTACGGGAAAGGTGTGTGAGGTACGCACGCCAGGAGAAGCGATCCCCCGTGCATCTGGCGCCGTGAACAAAGAACGCCTGCTCTTTAATACTAAATCGGCGTTGAGGAGTTGTTTCCGATTTTACCGCGTTTTTCGGTAACACACGGAGTCAGACCAAGAGGGCCAGAGAAAGACAAAATACCGACAGGCTACAGAACAGAGCAGGAGGAATAAAAAAATAAAAACGGAGCCAGAGCCAGGCAGAGAGAGGCGGAGAAAGAACAAGTAGCCACAGGCTACAGGACAGAGAGAGGGAGGCCTGAAAAGACGGGGAGGCAGGGAGCCACTCAGAGCGAGATGGAGAAAGAAGGGGCGGGGGGGCGCCAAAAAAAAAAAAAAAAAAAATTTTGCAGCAGGTAAGGAAAGAGAGGGGGCCAGGGGGGAGAGACAGGGAGGGCCCAGGACGCACAAGAGAGGCAACGGGGCCCCAGTGGCCCAGGACTCACCGCGACTCTCGCTCTCAGCGCTGCTGGCACAATTTAGCCGTTCAGATGCTTCTTTCCCCTCCTCTCCGCCCTGCCTCTTCTGCAGCTCCAGACTCTAGGCCGTCCTCCACCTAAAGAGGATACATGGGTGTCTTACCGCTCTTACGAGATGAGGCTTCCTAGGCACGTAGCCTAGCTCGCTCGTGCACTACACGCCCGTACCCAACTCCCGGTTACGCGTACAGACCCTGCGGTGCACGTTGGTGGCCTGGCCCGCTGCGGGCTACGAAGGGGGATCCTCCCTCCCTCACCTGCAGGGACAGGCTCTCTCTTGCCTGCGGCAGGAAGGCAGCTGGCAGCCAGAGCGCCTTCAGTTTCTTCTGCTTTACCTTTCGTTGGCGTCTCCAGCTTCAGCCGAGGCAGCTCCTGTCCACAGCCGGGAAGGGCTCTGTGTGTCCCTTTTCGCCCCCGCGCTGCGAGGATGGCAACACCGGGCAGAGAGAAGCCACGCAAGCCTGAGACGGCTGCAGTCAACGGCATCCCCGGGGGAAGGACAGACAACCACGTCCTCAGCACGGTCTCTGGGAGAGGGAAAGAAGAAACAGCGACCGTCATTACCGTCGATCGACCCTGGCCAAAGCCCCTCCTTGCGCAGGGGCTTCTGGACACACCGCCCCTTCCCCGCGCTACTGCTAAGGGCCCCTGCGCCGAGGGGGAATCCAGTGCGCTCGAGGGCCGGCTCGCTGCCTTCACGACAGGGCCTGGGGGCGGCCAAGGGCTACGCAGCACGCTTCAGGGGAGGTGCCGGGGCTGGGGGCAGGCGCACGGGGCAAGGGGGGGGCCAGGGGAGGCTGAGCGGGAGCTCCGGTGAGCCGGGGAGGCGGCGGCCATCATCTGCGCCCTGGGCAGGGGGAAAAGGTCCTCCTCCTTTCCCTCTTCCCTTCTGTCAGCTCCCGGGGAACTCACCGCTTCTCGGGGAGCGGCCGCACCTGGAAGCCCCCAGAAATCAACACGAATCCAACCCCAAAAATACACCGCGCCTACCGTACGCGGCACGGCCGCCCGGCACCCGAGCGCCGGAACACCGCGCCTCCCGCCGCGCCCCGGCGAGCCACGTGACAGGGCCGGCAGCCACTGCGCCAGGACTACAGCTCCCGGCACGCTCTGCGCCACAACACGGCCGCCCGGCAGCCCCCCGCCGCAAGGACTACAGCTCCCGGCATGCTCTGCGCCACAACACGGCCGCCCGGCAGCCCCCCGCCACAAGGACTACAGCTCCCGGCACGCTCTGCGCCACAACACGGCCGCCCGGCAGCCCCCCGCCACAAGGACTACAGCTCCCGGCATGCTCTGCGCCACAACACGGCCGCCCGGCAGCCCCCCGCCGCAAGGACTACAGCTCCCGGCATGCTCTGCGCCACAACACGGCCGCCCGGCAGCCCCCCGCCACAAGGACTACAGCTCCCGGCATGCTCTGCGCCACAACATGGCCGCCCGGGAGCCGCGCGCCACAAGGACTACAGCTCCCGCCATGCTCTGCGCCACAACACGGCCGCCCGCCCAGCCGCCACACGCACCACCACAGCTCCCGCCACGCCGCGAGCCCGCCCTCCCCGCTCTCTCACCCTGCGGGGCACCGTCCCTCCCGCCGATGCACCCGGAAGCCCCACCGAGCCCTCAGCACAGCCTCGCTCTCCCCACCGCCCGCTCCGACCCGCCGCTGCCCCGCCGCAGCCCTCCTCGGGGCTTGACCCGGCACGCAGGGCCCCCCACCCAGCCCCCGCTCACCTCCTCCCTCGCTACACTCGCAGCCCGCTGACGCTCGGCCACAGCTCCGCTCCGTCCCGCCCTCGGCTCACACTGGCCCCCCGGAGCAGGGCACCACCCCTTTTCCAGGGAGGAGCCGGCACCGGCAGCCCCACTGCCCGCACCTGGGGCTCCTCCAGCCAGACCCCGCCCACAGCTGAGGCGCAGCAGCAACGGGGGGCCCCCTCCCCTCACCCCCACAGTGCACCACCTCCTCCCCCGGGCTCCATCACAGCCCCTTGCCCCACGCCAAGGGAGCGCAAACGCAGCCCTCAGGCCAAAGGAGAGGGCAGCTGTTTGTGCAGGCGCGCACGTAACAAGTCCCAGGAGCGATTCGTGGCTCAGGGTCCCCAACGCTCCCCCTGCCCCAAGGCCACCTCGGCCGCCGTTGCCGCAGCCGCACGGAGCTGGTGGTGGCTGGGATAGTGCTCATTTTCTCCACAGTAGCTAGGAAGGGATACGTTTTGGATTTATGCTCAAAACACCGTTAATAATGTAGAGATGTTTTGGTTCTTGCTGAGCACTGCTTCCACAGTCAGGGCCTCTTCTGGTTCTCTCAGTGCCCCACCAGCAAGTAGGCTGGGACAGCTGGGAAAGCTTTCCCAGCTAACTGACCAAAGGGATATTCCATACCATTTGACATCATGCTCAGCACACGCAGCTGGGGGAAGAAGGGGGAGTCCTTGGGGGGGGGGGGGGGGGGGGGGGGGCTACGGCATTTCTCTCCCTAAGTAACCATGACACATGACAGAGCCCTGCTTTCCCAGAGGTGGCTCAACACCTGCCCGCCGAAAAGGAGGAGTGAATTAATTCCTTGCTTTGCTTCCACGCACAGCTTTTGCTTTACCTATTAAACAGTCTTGAGCTCAGCCCATGATTTTTCTCACTTTTACCCTTCCAGCTCTCTCCCCCAGCCCACTGAGGGTGGAGCGAGCAAGCAGCTCCCTGGTGCAGAGTTGCCAGCTGGGGCTAAACCACGGCACGCGCTTGTCCGCGTTTGGCAGGAAAGGGACCGTCCGTCGCCCGGCTCCTGGAGCGACAGGCTGCTGGGCAGAGGGGGAGGCCACCAAAGGTGAGGAGCAGGGCACAGGACATTAGGAAGAGAGAAGAGAAGAGCGGCAGCCAGCTGGACGGGGGCGGGGGGGCGTGTGTGCGTGTAGTGAGAAGGCACGAGGCAGGGAACAGGACGGCCAGAGAAGGACAGGGAGCCTGACGGAGGTGGAGATACAAGCAGCAGAGAGAGGGGAAGAGAGGCAGCAGAAAGAGGGGGGAAGAGCAGGACACAGACCAACAAAGAAGGAAGAGGAGCAGGCTGGAGACGCACAAAGAACCTGGGGCAGGCAGCACGACAGCGAGGGAGGAAAGAAGAATAGGGGCAGGAAGCTGGACCGAGCGCGATGGAGACAGACAAGACAAGCGACAAGAACAGGGCAGAAAGGGAAGAATGAAGCCACGGGGACAGGGAGCCGAGACAGCCAACAACGGAGGGAAGGGGCCGGGGAGGGAACACCACAAAACAAACCATGGGGCTACGTGGTACAGAGCACGAGAAGGCAGAGAATTAAGAATTAGGGACAGGGAGCCAGAGAAACAACAACAAAAAAAAACACCCAAAACAAAGGGAGATGGGGAGCAAAAGGAATCGCAATGCGTACAGAAAGGAGAGAGAAACAATTCTAAAACAGGGTCATGGGGAAGCCAGAGACAGCAAGATGGAGAAAGGACAAAAGCTACAGGCTACAGGGCAGAGAGGGAAGAATTAATGAATAGACACAGAGAGCTGGGCAGAAAGAGATGGAGAAAGGCTGAAGATCACACGGCCAACAGGGAAGAGAGAAGAGAGGGAGGAATTTTCAAAACAGGGGCAAGAAGCCAGAGAGAGGGAGAGAGGCGCAACAATAAAATGGGGACAAGCCACAGGGCGGCGAGGAGGGAATCGATGAATAAGAACAGGAGACCAAAGAGAACACAATGTAGAATGGAAAAAAGGAACAGCGGCCTACAGGGAAGGAGGAATTAAAGATCAGGCACTGGGAGGCAGACAGAGACACATGAAGAAACAAGTAGGAAAAAAAAAAAAAAAAAAACACACAACGGCAATGGGCTACAAAGACAGACAGAGAGGGAAGAAATAAAACATAGCAGCAAGGAGCTGGACAGAGAGAGATGAGGACAAACAAATAGCACGGGTCTACGTGACAGAGGACGTGGAATTAGAACACAGAGAGGGGGAGCTGGACAGAGAGAGAGGCCGAGAGAAAAATCTAGACGGGCTACGGCGGGCAGAGGCAGGAATTAAAACCTAGGGACAGGGAGCTGGACAGAGAGAGACAGAGATCACAGGGAACAGCGGCGGGTGCAGGAAGAACAGGAATTCAAGAATAGGGAAAGGGAGCTGGACAGAGAAGAACTCAGGCAGGCAAGTAACAGTAGCAGGGTACAGAGCAGAGCAGACGAACTAAAAAGCGCGGCGGGAGCGTTGAGGCAGACAGAGAGAGATTAAGAAAAAAGTCACGGGCTACGTGGCAAAGCAGGAGGAACTCAGAAACGGGGATGGCAACCAAGGGAGAGTGAGCTGGTGAAGGATAACGGGTATTCAAAGTGAGGGACGGGGAGCTGGGAAAAGCGAGGCAGAGAAAAACAGAATCACAGAGAGAATCACACAAAGCCAAAAAAGAAGAAACTGAACAACAGGAACAGGTGTAACCAAAGCGATGAAATCAACCAACCAGAGACGGTGTTCCATTACGGGAACACGGAGCGTACGAATCAGCGCATCTGTCGATCTGCATTTTAGTCCCTAGGCGATCGTTAATGTCAGCAGAACAACAGACAACGTGCTTCTGTCAGAAAAGGATGACAAAACGCGGTTTCGTGTAGCGCACTGAGAAAACTAGCCAAGACTGCCAAGATTAAGAGCCAAGAAGGTAAAAGGCAATTCTGGCAGGGGGAGATCGCGACCACCGACTCACGGACCACCACCGAGCCTGCGCAGTGATTTACATACGGAACGAGCCAGTTTGTACCGATCAGTAGACAGGACGATAATGAATATGTATGAATACGTAAAATTTTGATCTACAAATTCTACGGGAAAGGTGTGTGAGGTACGCACGCCAGGAGAAGCGATCCCCCGTGCATCTGGCGCCGTGAACAAAGAACGCCTGCTCTTTAATACTAAATCGGCGTTGAGGAGTTGTTTCCGATTTTACCGCGTTTTTCGGTAACACACGGAGTCAGACCAAGAGGGCCAGAGAAAGACAAAATACCGACAGGCTACAGAACAGAGCAGGAGGAATAAAAAAATAAAAACGGAGCCAGAGCCAGGCAGAGAGAGGCGGAGAAAGAACAAGTAGCCACAGGCTACAGGACAGAGAGAGGGAGGCCTGAAAAGACGGGGAGGCAGGGAGCCACTCAGAGCGAGATGGAGAAAGAAGGGGCGGGGGGGCGCCAAAAAAAAAAACACAACAATTTTGCAGCAGGTAAGGAAAGAGAGGGGGCCAGGGGGGAGAGACAGGGAGGGCCCAGGACGCACAAGAGAGGCAACGGGGCCCCAGTGGCCCAGGACTCACCGCGACTCTCGCTCTCAGCGCTGCTGGCACAATTTAGCCGTTCAGATGCTTCTTTCCCCTCCTCTCCGCCCTGCCTCTTCTGCAGCTCCAGACTCTAGGCCGTCCTCCACCTAAAGAGGATACATGGGTGTCTTACCGCTCTTACGAGATGAGGCTTCCTAGGCACGTAGCCTAGCTCGCTCGTGCACTACACGCCCGTACCCAACTCCCGGTTACGCGTACAGACCCTGCGGTGCACGTTGGTGGCCTGGCCCGCTGCGGGCTACGAAGGGGGATCCTCCCTCCCTCACCTGCAGGGACAGGCTCTCTCTTGCCTGCGGCAGGAAGGCAGCTGGCAGCCAGAGCGCCTTCAGTTTCTTCTGCTTTACCTTTCGTTGGCGTCTCCAGCTTCAGCCGAGGCAGCTCCTGTCCACAGCCGGGAAGGGCTCTGTGTGTCCCTTTTCGCCCCCGCGCTGCGAGGATGGCAACGCCGGGCAGAGAGAAGCCACGCAAGCCTGAGACGGCTGCAGTCAACGGCATCCCCGGGGGAAGGACAGACAACCACGTCCTCAGCACGGTCTCTGGGAGAGGGAAAGAAGAAACAGCGACCGTCATTACCGTCGATCGACCCTGGCCAAAGCCCCTCCTTGCGCAGGGGCTTCTGGACACACCGCCCCTTCCCCGCGCTACTGCTAAGGGCCCCTGCGCCGAGGGGGAATCCAGTGCGCTCGAGGGCCGGCTCGCTGCCTTCACGACAGGGCCTGGGGGCGGCCAAGGGCTACGCAGCACGCTTCAGGGGAGGTGCCGGGGCTGGGGGCAGGCGCACGGGGCAAGGGGGGGGCCAGGGGAGGCTGAGCGGGAGCTCCGGTGAGCCGGGGAGGCGGCGGCCATCATCTGCGCCCTGGGCAGGGGGAAAAGGTCCTCCTCCTTTCCCTCTTCCCTTCTGTCAGCTCCCGGGGAACTCACCGCTTCTCGGGGAGCGGCCGCACCTGGAAGCCCCCAGAAATCAACACGAATCCAACCCCAAAAATACACCGCGCCTACCGTACGCGGCACGGCCGCCCGGCACCCGAGCGCCGGAACACCGCGCCTCCCGCCGCGCCCCGGCGAGCCACGTGACAGGGCCGGCAGCCACTGCGCCAGGACTACAGCTCCCGGCACGCTCTGCGCCACAACACGGCCGCCCGGCAGCCCCCCGCCGCAAGGACTACAGCTCCCGGCATGCTCTGCGCCACAACACGGCCGCCCGGCAGCCCCCCGCCGCAAGGACTACAGCTCCCGCCATGCTCTGCGCCACAACACGGCCGCCCGGCAGCCCCCCGCCACAACGACTACAGCTCCCGCCATGCTCTGCGCCACAACACGGCCGCCCGGCAGCCCCCCGCCACAACGACTACAGCTCCCGCCATGCTCTGCGCCACAACATGGCCGCCCGGCAGCCCCCCGCCACAAGGACTACAGCTCCCGGCATGCTCTGCGCCACAACACGGCCGCCCGGCAGCCCCCCGCCGCAAGGACTACAGCTCCCGGCATGCTCTGCGCCACAACACGGCCGCCCGGCAGCCCCCCGCCACAACGACTACAGCTCCCGCCATGCTCTGCGCCACAACATGGCCGCCCGGCAGCCCCCCGCCACAACGACTACAGCTCCCGGCATGCTCTGCGCCACAACACGGCCGCCCGGCAGCCCCCCGCCACAAGGACTACAGCTCCCGCCATGCTCTGCGCCACAACACGGCCGCCCGGCAGCCCCCCGCCACAACGACTACAGCTCCCGCCATGCTCTGCGCCACAACACGGCCGCCCGGCAGCCCCCCGCCACAAGGACTACAGCTCCCGGCATGCTCTGCGCCACAACACGGCCGCACGGCAGCCCCCCGCCACAAGGCCTACAGCTCCCGCCATGCTCTGCGCCACAACATGGCCGCCCGCCCAGCCGCCACACGCACCACCACAGCTCCCGCCACGCCGCGAGCCCGCCCTCCCCGCTCTCTCACCCTGCGGGGCACCGTCCCTCCCGCCGCTGCCCCCGGAAGCCCCACCGAGCCCTCAGCACAGCCTCGCTCTCCCCACCGCCCGCTCCGACCCGCCGCTGCCCCGCCGCAGCCCTCCTCGGGGCTTGACCCGGCACGCAGCGGCCCCCCACCCAGCCCCCGCTCACCTCCTCCCTCGCTACACTCGCAGCCCGCTGACGCTCGGCCACAGCTCCGCTCCGCTCCGCCCTCGGCTCGCACTGGCCCCCCGGAGCAGGGCACCACCCCTTTTCCAGGGAGGAGCCGGCACCGCCAGCCCCACTGCCCGCACCTGGGGCTCCTCCAGCCAGACCCCGCCCACAGCTGAGGCGCAGCAGCAACGGGGGGCCCCCTCCCCTCACCCCCACAGTGCACCACCTCCTCCCCGGGCTCCATCACAGCCCCTTGCCCCACGCCAAGGGAGCGCAAACGCAGCCCTCAGGCCAAAGGAGAGGGCAGCTGTTTGTGCAGGCGCGCACGTAACAAGTCCCAGGAGCGATTCGTGGCTCAGGGTCCCCAACGCTCCCCCTGCCCCAAGGCCACCTCGGCCGCCGTTGCCGCAGCCGCACGGAGCTGGTGGTGGCTGGGATAGTGCTCATTTTCTCCACAGTAGCTAGGAAGGGATACGTTTTGGATTTATGCTCAAAACACCGTTAATAATGTAGAGATGTTTTGGTTCTTGCTGAGCACTGCTTCCACAGTCAGGGCCTCTTCTGGTTCTCTCAGTGCCCCACCAGCAAGTAGGCTGGGACAGCTGGGAAAGCTTTCCCAGCTAACTGACCAAAGGGATATTCCATACCATTTGACATCATGCTCAGCACACGCAGCTGGGGGAAGAAGGGGGAGTCCTTGGGGGGGGGGGGCTACGGCATTTCTCTCCCTAAGTAACCATGACACATGACAGAGCCCTGCTTTCCCAGAGGTGGCTCAACACCTGCCCGCCGAAAAGGAGGAGTGAATTAATTCCTTGCTTTGCTTCCACGCACAGCTTTTGCTTTACCTATTAAACAGTCTTGATCTCAGCCCATGATTTTTCTCACTTTTACCCTTCCAGCTCTCTCCCCCAGCCCACTGAGGGTGGAGCGAGCAAGCAGCTCCCTGGTGCAGAGTTGCCAGCTGGGGCTAAACCACGGCACGCGCTTGTCCGCGTTTGGCAGGAAAGGGACCGTCCGTCGCCCGGCTCCTGGAGCGACAGGCTGCTGGGCAGAGGGGGAGGCCACCAAAGGTGAGGAGCAGGGCACAGGACATTAGGAAGAGAGAAGAGAAGAGCGGCAGCCAGCTGGACGGGGGCGGGGGGGCGTGTGTGCGTGTAGTGAGAAGGCACGAGGCAGGGAACAGGACGGCCAGAGAAGGACAGGGAGCCTGACGGAGGTGGAGATACAAGCAGCAGAGAGAGGGGAAGAGAGGCAGCAGAAAGAGGGGGGAAGAGCAGGACACAGACCAACAAAGAAGGAAGAGGAGCAGGCTGGAGACGCACAAAGAACCTGGGGCAGGCAGCACGACAGCGAGGGAGGAAAGAAGAATAGGGGCAGGAAGCTGGACCGAGCGCGATGGAGGCAGACAAGACAAGCGACAAGAACAGGGCAGAAAGGGAAGAATGAAGCCACGGGGACAGGGAGCCGAGACAGCCAACAACGGAGGGAAGGGGCCGGGGAGGGAACACCACAAAACAAACCATGGGGCTACGTGGTACAGAGCACGAGAAGGCAGAGAATTAAGAATTAGGGACAGGGAGCCAGAGAAACAACAACAAAAAAAAACACCCAAAACAAAGGGAGATGGGGAGCAAAAGGAATCGCAATGCGTACAGAAAGGAGAGAGAAACAATTCTAAAACAGGGTCATGGGGAAGCCAGAGACAGCAAGATGGAGAAAGGACAAAAGCTACAGGCTACAGGGCAGAGAGGGAAGAATTAATGAATAGACACAGAGAGCTGGGCAGAAAGAGATGGAGAAAGGCTGAAGATCACACGGCCAACAGGGAAGAGAGAAGAGAGGGAGGAATTTTCAAAACAGGGGCAAGAAGCCAGAGAGAGGGAGAGAGGCGCAACAATAAAATGGGGACAAGCCACAGGGCGGCGAGGAGGGAATCGATGAATAAGAACAGGAGACCAAAGAGAACACAATGTAGAATGGAAAAAAGGAACAGCGGCCTACAGGGAAGGAGGAATTAAAGATCAGGCACTGGGAGGCAGACAGAGACACATGAAGAAACAAGTAGGAAAAAAAAAAAAAAAACCCACACAACGGCAATGGGCTACAAAGACAGACAGAGAGGGAAGAAATAAAACATAGCAGCAAGGAGCTGGACAGAGAGAGATGAGGACAAACAAATAGCACGGGTCTACGTGACAGAGGACGTGGAATTAGAACACAGAGAGGGGGAGCTGGACAGAGAGAGAGGCCGAGAGAAAAATCTAGACGGGCTACGGCGGGCAGAGGCAGGAATTAAAACCTAGGGACAGGGAGCTGGACAGAGAGAGACAGAGATCACAGGGAACAGCGGCGGGTGCAGGAAGAACAGGAATTCAAGAATAGGGAAAGGGAGCTGGACAGAGAAGAACTCAGGCAGGCAAGTAACAGTAGCAGGGTACAGAGCAGAGCAGACGAACTAAAAAGCGCGGCGGGAGCGTTGAGGCAGACAGAGAGAGATTAAGAAAAAAGTCACGGGCTACGTGGCAAAGCAGGAGGAACTCAGAAACGGGGATGGCAACCAAGGGAGAGTGAGCTGGTGAAGGATAACGGGTATTCAAAGTGAGGGACGGGGAGCTGGGAAAAGCGAGGCAGAGAAAAACAGAATCACAGAGAGAATCACACAAAGCCAAAAAAGAAGAAACTGAACAACAGGAACAGGTGTAACCAAAGCGATGAAATCAACCAACCAGAGACGGTGTTCCATTACGGGAACACGGAGCGTACGAATCAGCGCATCTGTCGATCTGCATTTTAGTCCCTAGGCGATCGTTAATGTCAGCAGAACAACAGACAACGTGCTTCTGTCAGAAAAGGATGACAAAACGCGGTTTCGTGTAGCGCACTGAGAAAACTAGCCAAGACTGCCAAGATTAAGAGCCAAGAAGGTAAAAGGCAATTCTGGCAGGGGGAGATCGCGACCACCGACTCACGGACCACCACCGAGCCTGCGCAGTGATTTACATACGGAACGAGCCAGTTTGTACCGATCAGTAGACAGGACGATAATGAATATGTATGAATACGTAAAATTTTGATCTACAAATTCTACGGGAAAGGTGTGTGAGGTACGCACGCCAGGAGAAGCGATCCCCCGTGCATCTGGCGCCGTGAACAAAGAACGCCTGCTCTTTAATACTAAATCGGCGTTGAGGAGTTGTTTCCGATTTTACCGCGTTTTTCGGTAACACACGGAGTCAGACCAAGAGGGCCAGAGAAAGACAAAATACCGACAGGCTACAGAACAGAGCAGGAGGAATAAAAAAATAAAAACGGAGCCAGAGCCAGGCAGAGAGAGGCGGAGAAAGAACAAGTAGCCACAGGCTACAGGACAGAGAGAGGGAGGCCTGAAAAGACGGGGAGGCAGGGAGCCACTCAGAGCGAGATGGAGAAAGAAGGGGCGGGGGGGCGCCAAAAAAAAAAAAAAAAAAATTTTGCAGCAGGTAAGGAAAGAGAGGGGGCCAGGGGGGAGAGACAGGGAGGGCCCAGGACGCACAAGAGAGGCAACGGGGCCCCAGTGGCCCAGGACTCACCGCGACTCTCGCTCTCAGCGCTGCTGGCACAATTTAGCCGTTCAGATGCTTCTTTCCCCTCCTCTCCGCCCTGCCTCTTCTGCAGCTCCAGACTCTAGGCCGTCCTCCACCTAAAGAGGATACATGGGTGTCTTACCGCTCTTACGAGATGAGGCTTCCTAGGCACGTAGCCTAGCTCGCTCGTGCACTACACGCCCGTACCCAACTCCCGGTTACGCGTACAGACCCTGCGGTGCACGTTGGTGGCCTGGCCCGCTGCGGGCTACGAAGGGGGATCCTCCCTCCCTCACCTGCAGGGACAGGCTCTCTCTTGCCTGCGGCAGGAAGGCAGCTGGCAGCCAGAGCGCCTTCAGTTTCTTCTGCTTTACCTTTCGTTGGCGTCTCCAGCTTCAGCCGAGGCAGCTCCTGTCCACAGCCGGGAAGGGCTCTGTGTGTCCCTTTTCGCCCCCGCGCTGCGAGGATGGCAACGCCGGGCAGAGAGAAGCCACGCAAGCCTGAGACGGCTGCAGTCAACGGCATCCCCGGGGGAAGGACAGACAACCACGTCCTCAGCACGGTCTCTGGGAGAGGGAAAGAAGAAACAGCGACCGTCATTACCGTCGATCGACCCTGGCCAAAGCCCCTCCTTGCGCAGGGGCTTCTGGACACACCGCCCCTTCCCCGCGCTACTGCTAAGGGCCCCTGCGCCGAGGGGGAATCCAGTGCGCTCGAGGGCCGGCTCGCTGCCTTCACGACAGGGCCTGGGGGCGGCCAAGGGCTACGCAGCACGCTTCAGGGGAGGTGCCGGGGCTGGGGGCAGGCGCACGGGGCAAGGGGGGGGCCAGGGGAGGCTGAGCGGGAGCTCCGGTGAGCCGGGGAGGCGGCGGCCATCATCTGCGCCCTGGGCAGGGGGAAAAGGTCCTCCTCCTTTCCCTCTTCCCTTCTGTCAGCTCCCGGGGAACTCACCGCTTCTCGGGGAGCGGCCGCACCTGGAAGCCCCCAGAAATCAACACGAATCCAACCCCAAAAATACACCGCGCCTACCGTACGCGGCACGGCCGCCCGGCACCCGAGCGCCGGAACGCCGCGCCTCCCGCCGCGCCCCGGCGAGCCACGTGACAGGGCCGGCAGCCACTGCGCCAGGACTACAGCTCCCGGCATGCTCTGCGCCACAACACGGCCGCCCGGCAGCCGCGCGCCGCAAGGACTACAGCTCCCGGCATGCTCTGCGCCACAACACGGCCGCCCGGCAGCCCCCCGCCACAAGGACTACAGCTCCCGGCATGCTCTGCGCCACAACACGGCCGCCCGGCAGCCCCCCGCCACAAGGACTACAGCTCCCGGCATGCTCTGCGCCACAACATGGCCGCCCGGCAGCCCCCCGCCGCAAGGACTACAGCTCCCGCCATGCTCTGCGCCACAACACGGCCGCCCGCCCAGCCGCCACACGCACCACCACAGCTCCCGCCACGCCGCGAGCCCGCCCTCCCCGCTCTCTCACCCTGCGGGGCACCGCCCCTCCCGCCGATGCACCCGGAAGCCCCACCGAGCCCTCAGCACAGCCTCGCTCTCCCCACCGCCCGCTCCGACCCGCCGCTGCCCCGCCGCAGCCCTCCTCGGGGCTTGACCCGGCACGCAGCGGCCCCCCACCCAGCCCCCGCTCACCTCCTCCCTCGCTACACTCGCAGCCCGCTGACGCTCGGCCACAGCTCCGCTCCGTCCCGCCCTCGGCTCACACTGGCCCCCCGGAGCAGGGCACCACCCCTTTTCCAGGGAGGAGCCGGCACCGCCAGCCCCACTGCCCGCACCTGGGGCTCCTCCAGCCAGACCCCGCCCACAGCTGAGGCGCAGCAGCAACGGGGGGCCCCCTCCCCTCACCCCCACAGTGCACCACCTCCTCCCCCGGGCTCCATCACAGCCCCTTGCCCCACGCCAAGGGAGCGCAAACGCAGCCCTCAGGCCAAAGGAGAGGGCAGCTGTTTGTGCAGGCGCGCACGTAACAAGTCCCAGGAGCGATTCGTGGCTCAGGGTCCCCAACGCTCCCCCTGCCCCAAGGCCACCTCGGCCGCCGTTGCCGCAGCCGCACGGAGCTGGTGGTGGCTGGGATAGTGCTCATTTTCTCCACAGTAGCTAGGAAGGGATACGTTTTGGATTTATGCTCAAAACACCGTTAATAATGTAGAGATGTTTTGGTTCTTGCTGAGCACTGCTTCCACAGTCAGGGCCTCTTCTGGTTCTCTCAGTGCCCCACCAGCAAGTAGGCTGGGACAGCTGGGAAAGCTTTCCCAGCTAACTGACCAAAGGGATATTCCATACCATTTGACATCATGCTCAGCACACGCAGCTGGGGGAAGAAGGGGGAGTCCTTGGGGGGGGGGGGGGGGGGGGGGGGGCTACGGCATTTCTCTCCCTAAGTAACCATGACACATGACAGAGCCCTGCTTTCCCAGAGGTGGCTCAACACCTGCCCGCCGAAAAGGAGGAGTGAATTAATTCCTTGCTTTGCTTCCACGCACAGCTTTTGCTTTACCTATTAAACAGTCTTGAGCTCAGCCCATGATTTTTCTCACTTTTACCCTTCCAGCTCTCTCCCCCAGCCCACTGAGGGTGGAGCGAGCAAGCAGCTCCCTGGTGCAGAGTTGCCAGCTGGGGCTAAACCACGGCACGCGCTTGTCCGCGTTTGGCAGGAAAGGGACCGTCCGTCGCCCGGCTCCTGGAGCGACAGGCTGCTGGGCAGAGGGGGAGGCCACCAAAGGTGAGGAGCAGGGCACAGGACATTAGGAAGAGAGAAGAGAAGAGCGGCAGCCAGCTGGACGGGGGCGGGGGGGCGTGTGTGCGTGTAGTGAGAAGGCACGAGGCAGGGAACAGGACGGCCAGAGAAGGACAGGGAGCCTGACGGAGGTGGAGATACAAGCAGCAGAGAGAGGGGAAGAGAGGCAGCAGAAAGAGGGGGGAAGAGCAGGACACAGACCAACAAAGAAGGAAGAGGAGCAGGCTGGAGACGCACAAAGAACCTGGGGCAGGCAGCACGACAGCGAGGGAGGAAAGAAGAATAGGGGCAGGAAGCTGGACCGAGCGCGATGGAGACAGACAAGACAAGCGACAAGAACAGGGCAGAAAGGGAAGAATGAAGCCACGGGGACAGGGAGCCGAGACAGCCAACAACGGAGGGAAGGGGCCGGGGAGGGAACACCACAAAACAAACCATGGGGCTACGTGGTACAGAGCACGAGAAGGCAGAGAATTAAGAATTAGGGACAGGGAGCCAGAGAAACAACAACAAAAAAAAACACCCAAAACAAAGGGAGATGGGGAGCAAAAGGAATCGCAATGCGTACAGAAAGGAGAGAGAAACAATTCTAAAACAGGGTCATGGGGAAGCCAGAGACAGCAAGATGGAGAAAGGACAAAAGCTACAGGCTACAGGGCAGAGAGGGAAGAATTAATGAATAGACACAGAGAGCTGGGCAGAAAGAGATGGAGAAAGGCTGAAGATCACACGGCCAACAGGGAAGAGAGAAGAGAGGGAGGAATTTTCAAAACAGGGGCAAGAAGCCAGAGAGAGGGAGAGAGGCGCAACAATAAAATGGGGACAAGCCACAGGGCGGCGAGGAGGGAATCGATGAATAAGAACAGGAGACCAAAGAGAACACAATGTAGAATGGAAAAAAGGAACAGCGGCCTACAGGGAAGGAGGAATTAAAGATCAGGCACTGGGAGGCAGACAGAGACACATGAAGAAACAAGTAGGAAAAAAAAAAAAAAAAAACACACAACGGCAATGGGCTACAAAGACAGACAGAGAGGGAAGAAATAAAACATAGCAGCAAGGAGCTGGACAGAGAGAGATGAGGACAAACAAATAGCACGGGTCTACGTGACAGAGGACGTGGAATTAGAACACAGAGAGGGGGAGCTGGACAGAGAGAGAGGCCGAGAGAAAAATCTAGACGGGCTACGGCGGGCAGAGGCAGGAATTAAAACCTAGGGACAGGGAGCTGGACAGAGAGAGACAGAGATCACAGGGAACAGCGGCGGGTGCAGGAAGAACAGGAATTCAAGAATAGGGAAAGGGAGCTGGACAGAGAAGAACTCAGGCAGGCAAGTAACAGTAGCAGGGTACAGAGCAGAGCAGACGAACTAAAAAGCGCGGCGGGAGCGTTGAGGCAGACAGAGAGAGATTAAGAAAAAAGTCACGGGCTACGTGGCAAAGCAGGAGGAACTCAGAAACGGGGATGGCAACCAAGGGAGAGTGAGCTGGTGAAGGATAACGGGTATTCAAAGTGAGGGACGGGGAGCTGGGAAAAGCGAGGCAGAGAAAAACAGAATCACAGAGAGAATCACACAAAGCCAAAAAAGAAGAAACTGAACAACAGGAACAGGTGTAACCAAAGCGATGAAATCAACCAACCAGAGACGGTGTTCCATTACGGGAACACGGAGCGTACGAATCAGCGCATCTGTCGATCTGCATTTTAGTCCCTAGGCGATCGTTAATGTCAGCAGAACAACAGACAACGTGCTTCTGTCAGAAAAGGATGACAAAACGCGGTTTCGTGTAGCGCACTGAGAAAACTAGCCAAGACTGCCAAGATTAAGAGCCAAGAAGGTAAAAGGCAATTCTGGCAGGGGGAGATCGCGACCACCGACTCACGGACCACCACCGAGCCTGCGCAGTGATTTACATACGGAACGAGCCAGTTTGTACCGATCAGTAGACAGGACGATAATGAATATGTATGAATACGTAAAATTTTGATCTACAAATTCTACGGGAAAGGTGTGTGAGGTACGCACGCCAGGAGAAGCGATCCCCCGTGCATCTGGCGCCGTGAACAAAGAACGCCTGCTCTTTAATACTAAATCGGCGTTGAGGAGTTGTTTCCGATTTTACCGCGTTTTTCGGTAACACACGGAGTCAGACCAAGAGGGCCAGAGAAAGACAAAATACCGACAGGCTACAGAACAGAGCAGGAGGAATAAAAAAATAAAAACGGAGCCAGAGCCAGGCAGAGAGAGGCGGAGAAAGAACAAGTAGCCACAGGCTACAGGACAGAGAGAGGGAGGCCTGAAAAGACGGGGAGGCAGGGAGCCACTCAGAGCGAGATGGAGAAAGAAGGGGCGGGGGGGCGCCAAAAAAAAAAACACAACAATTTTGCAGCAGGTAAGGAAAGAGAGGGGGCCAGGGGGGAGAGACAGGGAGGGCCCAGGACGCACAAGAGAGGCAACGGGGCCCCAGTGGCCCAGGACTCACCGCGACTCTCGCTCTCAGCGCTGCTGGCACAATTTAGCCGTTCAGATGCTTCTTTCCCCTCCTCTCCGCCCTGCCTCTTCTGCAGCTCCAGACTCTAGGCCGTCCTCCACCTAAAGAGGATACATGGGTGTCTTACCGCTCTTACGAGATGAGGCTTCCTAGGCACGTAGCCTAGCTCGCTCGTGCACTACACGCCCGTACCCAACTCCCGGTTACGCGTACAGACCCTGCGGTGCACGTTGGTGGCCTGGCCCGCTGCGGGCTACGAAGGGGGATCCTCCCTCCCTCACCTGCAGGGACAGGCTCTCTCTTGCCTGCGGCAGGAAGGCAGCTGGCAGCCAGAGCGCCTTCAGTTTCTTCTGCTTTACCTTTCGTTGGCGTCTCCAGCTTCAGCCGAGGCAGCTCCTGTCCACAGCCGGGAAGGGCTCTGTGTGTCCCTTTTCGCCCCCGCGCTGCGAGGATGGCAACACCGGGCAGAGAGAAGCCACGCAAGCCTGAGACGGCTGCAGTCAACGGCATCCCCGGGGGAAGGACAGACAACCACGTCCTCAGCACGGTCTCTGGGAGAGGGAAAGAAGAAACAGCGACCGTCATTACCGTCGATCGACCCTGGCCAAAGCCCCTCCTTGCGCAGGGGCTTCTGGACACACCGCCCCTTCCCCGCGCTACTGCTAAGGGCCCCTGCGCCGAGGGGGAATCCAGTGCGCTCGAGGGCCGGCTCGCTGCCTTCACGACAGGGCCTGGGGGCGGCCAAGGGCTACGCAGCACGCTTCAGGGGAGGTGCCGGGGCTGGGGGCAGGCGCACGGGGCAAGGGGGGGGCCAGGGGAGGCTGAGCGGGAGCTCCGGTGAGCCGGGGAGGCGGCGGCCATCATCTGCGCCCTGGGCAGGGGGAAAAGGTCCTCCTCCTTTCCCTCTTCCCTTCTGTCAGCTCCCGGGGAACTCACCGCTTCTCGGGGAGCGGCCGCACCTGGAAGCCCCCAGAAATCAACACGAATCCAACCCCAAAAATACACCGCGCCTACCGTACGCGGCACGGCCGCCCGGCACCCGAGCGCCGGAACACCGCGCCTCCCGCCGCGCCCCGGCGAGCCACGTGACAGGGCCGGCAGCCACTGCGCCAGGACTACAGCTCCCGGCACGCTCTGCGCCACAACACGGCCGCCCGGCAGCCCCCCGCCGCAAGGACTACAGCTCCCGGCATGCTCTGCGCCACAACACGGCCGCACGGCAGCCCCCGCCACAAGGACTACAGCTCCCGGCATGCTCTGCGCCACAACACGGCCGCCCGGCAGCCCCCCGCCACAAGGACTACAGCTCCCGGCATGCTCTGCGCCACAACACGGCCGCCCGGCAGCCCCCCGCCACAAGGACTACAGCTCCCGGCATGCTCTGCGCCACAACACGGCCGCCCGGCAGCCCCCCGCCACAAGGACTACAGCTCCCGCCATGCTCTGCGCCACAACACGGCCGCCCGGCAGCCCCCCGCCACAACGACTACAGCTCCCGCCATGCTCTGCGCCACAACACGGCCGCCCGGCAGCCCCCCGCCACAACGACTACAGCTCCCGCCATGCTCTGCGCCACAACATGGCCGCCCGGCAGCCCCCCGCCACAAGGACTACAGCTCCCGGCATGCTCTGCGCCACAACACGGCCGCCCGGCAGCCCCCCGCCACAACGACTACAGCTCCCGCCATGCTCTGCGCCACAACATGGCCGCCCGGCAGCCCCCCGCCACAACGACTACAGCTCCCGGCATGCTCTGCGCCACAACACGGCCGCCCGGCAGCCCCCCGCCACAAGGACTACAGCTCCCGCCATGCTCTGCGCCACAACACGGCCGCCCGGCAGCCCCCCGCCACAACGACTACAGCTCCCGCCATGCTCTGCGCCACAACACGGCCGCCCGGCAGCCCCCCGCCACAAGGACTACAGCTCCCGGCATGCTCTGCGCCACAACACGGCCGCACGGCAGCCCCCCGCCACAAGGCCTACAGCTCCCGCCATGCTCTGCGCCACAACATGGCCGCCCGCCCAGCCGCCACACGCACCACCACAGCTCCCGCCACGCCGCGAGCCCGCCCTCCCCGCTCTCTCACCCTGCGGGGCACCGTCCCTCCCGCCGCTGCCCCCGGAAGCCCCACCGAGCCCTCAGCACAGCCTCGCTCTCCCCACCGCCCGCTCCGACCCGCCGCTGCCCCGCCGCAGCCCTCCTCGGGGCTTGACCCGGCACGCAGCGGCCCCCCACCCAGCCCCCGCTCACCTCCTCCCTCGCTACACTCGCAGCCCGCTGACGCTCGGCCACAGCTCCGCTCCGTCCCGCCCTCGGCTCACACTGGCCCCCCGGAGCAGGGCACCACCCCTTTTCCAGGGAGGAGCCGGCACCGCCAGCCCCACTGCCCGCACCTGGGGCTCCTCCAGCCAGACCCCGCCCACAGCTGAGGCGCAGCAGCAACGGGGGGCCCCCTCCCCTCACCCCCACAGTGCACCACCTCCTCCCCGGGCTCCATCACAGCCCCTTGCCCCACGCCAAGGGAGCGCAAACGCAGCCCTCAGGCCAAAGGAGAGGGCAGCTGTTTGTGCAGGCGCGCACGTAACAAGTCCCAGGAGCGATTCGTGGCTCAGGGTCCCCAACGCTCCCCCTGCCCCAAGGCCACCTCGGCCGCCGTTGCCGCAGCCGCACGGAGCTGGTGGTGGCTGGGATAGTGCTCATTTTCTCCACAGTAGCTAGGAAGGGATACGTTTTGGATTTATGCTCAAAACACCGTTAATAATGTAGAGATGTTTTGGTTCTTGCTGAGCACTGCTTCCACAGTCAGGGCCTCTTCTGGTTCTCTCAGTGCCCCACCAGCAAGTAGGCTGGGACAGCTGGGAAAGCTTTCCCAGCTAACTGACCAAAGGGATATTCCATACCATTTGACATCATGCTCAGCACACGCAGCTGGGGGAAGAAGGGGGAGTCCTTGGGGGGGGGGGGCTACGGCATTTCTCTCCCTAAGTAACCATGACACATGACAGAGCCCTGCTTTCCCAGAGGTGGCTCAACACCTGCCCGCCGAAAAGGAGGAGTGAATTAATTCCTTGCTTTGCTTCCACGCACAGCTTTTGCTTTACCTATTAAACAGTCTTGATCTCAGCCCATGATTTTTCTCACTTTTACCCTTCCAGCTCTCTCCCCCAGCCCACTGAGGGTGGAGCGAGCAAGCAGCTCCCTGGTGCAGAGTTGCCAGCTGGGGCTAAACCACGGCACGCGCTTGTCCGCGTTTGGCAGGAAAGGGACCGTCCGTCGCCCGGCTCCTGGAGCGACAGGCTGCTGGGCAGAGGGGGAGGCCACCAAAGGTGAGGAGCAGGGCACAGGACATTAGGAAGAGAGAAGAGAAGAGCGGCAGCCAGCTGGACGGGGGCGGGGGGGCGTGTGTGCGTGTAGTGAGAAGGCACGAGGCAGGGAACAGGACGGCCAGAGAAGGACAGGGAGCCTGACGGAGGTGGAGATACAAGCAGCAGAGAGAGGGGAAGAGAGGCAGCAGAAAGAGGGGGGAAGAGCAGGACACAGACCAACAAAGAAGGAAGAGGAGCAGGCTGGAGACGCACAAAGAACCTGGGGCAGGCAGCACGACAGCGAGGGAGGAAAGAAGAATAGGGGCAGGAAGCTGGACCGAGCGCGATGGAGGCAGACAAGACAAGCGACAAGAACAGGGCAGAGAGGGAAGAATGAAGCCACGGGGACAGGGAGCCGAGACAGCCAACAACGGAGGGAAGGGGCCGGGGAGGGAACACCACAAAACAAACCATGGGGCTACGTGGTACAGAGCACGAGAAGGCAGAGAATTAAGAATTAGGGACAGGGAGCCAGAGAAACAACAACAAAAAAAAACACCCAAAACAAAGGGAGATGGGGAGCAAAAGGAATCGCAATGCGTACAGAAAGGAGAGAGAAACAATTCTAAAACAGGGTCATGGGGAAGCCAGAGACAGCAAGATGGAGAAAGGACAAAAGCTACAGGCTACAGGGCAGAGAGGGAAGAATTAATGAATAGACACAGAGAGCTGGGCAGAAAGAGATGGAGAAAGGCTGAAGATCACACGGCCAACAGGGAAGAGAGAAGAGAGGGAGGAATTTTCAAAACAGGGGCAAGAAGCCAGAGAGAGGGAGAGAGGCGCAACAATAAAATGGGGACAGGCCACAGGGCGGCGAGGAGGGAATCGATGAATAAGAACAGGAGACCAAAGAGAACACAATGTAGAATGGAAAAAAGGAACAGCGGCCTACAGGGAAGGAGGAATTAAAGATCAGGCACTGGGAGGCAGACAGAGACACATGAAGAAACAAGTAGGAAAAAAAAAAAAAAAACCACACAACGGCAATGGGCTACAAAGACAGACAGAGAGGGAAGAAATAAAACATAGCAGCAAGGAGCTGGACAGAGAGAGATGAGGACAAACAAATAGCACGGGTCTACGTGACAGAGAACGTGGAATTAGAACACAGAGAGGGGGAGCTGGACAGAGAGAGAGGCCGAGAGAAAAATCTAGACGGGCTACGGCGGGCAGAGGCAGGAATTAAAACCTAGGGACAGGGAGCTGGACAGAGAGAGACAGAGATCACAGGGAACAGCGGCGGGTGCAGGAAGAACAGGAATTCAAGAATAGGGAAAGGGAGCTGGACAGAGAAGAACTCAGGCAGGCAAGTAACAGTAGCAGGGTACAGAGCAGAGCAGACGAACTAAAAAGCGCGGCGGGAGCGTTGAGGCAGACAGAGAGAGATTAAGAAAAAAGTCACGGGCTACGTGGCAAAGCAGGAGGAACTCAGAAACGGGGATGGCAACCAAGGGAGAGTGAGCTGGTGAAGGATAACGGGTATTCAAAGTGAGGGACGGGGAGCTGGGAAAAGCGAGGCAGAGAAAAACAGAATCACAGAGAGAATCACACAAAGCCAAAAAAGAAGAAACTGAACAACAGGAACAGGTGTAACCAAAGCGATGAAATCAACCAACCAGAGACGGTGTTCCATTACGGGAACACGGAGCGTACGAATCAGCGCATCTGTCGATCTGCATTTTAGTCCCTAGGCGATCGTTAATGTCAGCAGAACAACAGACAACGTGCTTCTGTCAGAAAAGGATGACAAAACGCGGTTTCGTGTAGCGCACTGAGAAAACTAGCCAAGACTGCCAAGATTAAGAGCCAAGAAGGTAAAAGGCAATTCTGGCAGGGGGAGATCGCGACCACCGACTCACGGACCACCACCGAGCCTGCGCAGTGATTTACATACGGAACGAGCCAGTTTGTACCGATCAGTAGACAGGACGATAATGAATATGTATGAATACGTAAAATTTTGATCTACAAATTCTACGGGAAAGGTGTGTGAGGTACGCACGCCAGGAGAAGCGATCCCCCGTGCATCTGGCGCCGTGAATAAAGAACGCCTGCTCTTTAATACTAAATCGGCGTTGAGGAGTTGTTTCCGATTTTACCGCGTTTTTCGGTAACACACGGAGTCAGACCAAGAGGGCCAGAGAAAGACAAAATACCGACAGGCTACAGAACAGAGCAGGAGGAATAAAAAAATAAAAACGGAGCCAGAGCCAGGCAGAGAGAGGCGGAGAAAGAACAAGTAGCCACAGGCTACAGGACAGAGAGAGGGAGGCCTGAAAAGACGGGGAGGCAGGGAGCCACTCAGAGCGAGATGGAGAAAGAAGGGGCGGGGGGGCGCCAAAAAAAAAAAAAAAAAAAATTTTGCAGCAGGTAAGGAAAGAGAGGGGGCCAGGGGGGAGAGACAGGGAGGGCCCAGGACGCACAAGAGAGGCAACGGGGCCCCAGTGGCCCAGGACTCACCGCGACTCTCGCTCTCAGCGCTGCTGGCACAATTTAGCCGTTCAGATGCTTCTTTCCCCTCCTCTCCGCCCTGCCTCTTCTGCAGCTCCAGACTCTAGGCCGTCCTCCACCTAAAGAGGATACATGGGTGTCTTACCGCTCTTACGAGATGAGGCTTCCTAGGCACGTAGCCTAGCTCGCTCGTGCACTACACGCCCGTACCCAACTCCCGGTTACGCGTACAGACCCTGCGGTGCACGTTGGTGGCCTGGCCCGCTGCGGGCTACGAAGGGGGATCCTCCCTCCCTCACCTGCAGGGACAGGCTCTCTCTTGCCTGCGGCAGGAAGGCAGCTGGCAGCCAGAGCGCCTTCAGTTTCTTCTGCTTTACCTTTCGTTGGCGTCTCCAGCTTCAGCCGAGGCAGCTCCTGTCCACAGCCGGGAAGGGCTCTGTGTGTCCCTTTTCGCCCCCGCGCTGCGAGGATGGCAACGCCGGGCAGAGAGAAGCCACGCAAGCCTGAGACGGCTGCAGTCAACGGCATCCCCGGGGGAAGGACAGACAACCACGTCCTCAGCACGGTCTCTGGGAGAGGGAAAGAAGAAACAGCGACCGTCATTACCGTCGATCGACCCTGGCCAAAGCCCCTCCTTGCGCAGGGGCTTCTGGACACACCGCCCCTTCCCCGCGCTACTGCTAAGGGCCCCTGCGCCGAGGGGGAATCCAGTGCGCTCGAGGGCCGGCTCGCTGCCTTCACGACAGGGCCTGGGGGCGGCCAAGGGCTACGCAGCACGCTTCAGGGGAGGTGCCGGGGCTGGGGGCAGGCGCACGGGGCAAGGGGGGGGCCAGGGGAGGCTGAGCGGGAGCTCCGGTGAGCCGGGGAGGCGGCGGCCATCATCTGCGCCCTGGGCAGGGGGAAAAGGTCCTCCTCCTTTCCCTCTTCCCTTCTGTCAGCTCCCGGGGAACTCACCGCTTCTCGGGGAGCGGCCGCACCTGGAAGCCCCCAGAAATCAACACGAATCCAACCCCAAAAATACACCGCGCCTACCGTACGCGGCACGGCCGCCCGGCACCCGAGCGCCGGAACGCCGCGCCTCCCGCCGCGCCCCGGCGAGCCACGTGACAGGGCCGGCAGCCACTGCGCCAGGACTACAGCTCCCGGCACGCTCTGCGCCACAACACGGCCGCCCGGCAGCCCCCCGCCGCAAGGACTACAGCTCCCGGCATGCTCTGCGCCACAACACGGCCGCCCGGCAGCCCCCCGCCACAAGGACTACAGCTCCCGCCATGCTCTGCGCCACAACACGGCCGCCCGGCAGCCGCGCGCCGCAAGGACTACAGCTCCCGGCATGCTCTGCGCCACAACACGGCCGCACGGCAGCCCCCCGCCACAAGGACTACAGCTCCCGGCATGCTCTGCGCCACAACATGGCCGCCCGGGAGCCGCGCGCCACAAGGACTACAGCTCCCGCCATGCTCTGCGCCACAACACGGCCGCCCGCCCAGCCGCCACACGCACCACCACAGCTCCCGCCACGCCGCGAGCCCGCCCTCCCCGCTCTCTCACCCTGCGGGGCACCGTCCCTCCCGCCGCTGCCCCCGGAAGCCCCACCGAGCCCTCAGCACAGCCTCGCTCTCCCCACCGCCCGCTCCGACCCGCCGCAGCCCTCCTCGGGGCTTGACCCGGCACGCAGCGGCCCCCCACCCAGCCCCCGCTCACCTCCTCCCTCGCTACACTCGCAGCCCGCTGACGCTCGGCCACAGCTCCGCTCCGCCCCGCCCTCGGCTCACACTGGCCCCCCGGAGCAGGGCACCACCCCTTTTCCAGGGAGGAGCCGGCACCGCCAGCCCCACTGCCCGCACCTGGGGCTCCTCCAGCCAGACCCCGCCCACAGCTGAGGCGCAGCAGCAACGGGGGGCCCCCTCCCCTCACCCCCACAGTGCACCACCTCCTCCCCGGGCTCCATCACAGCCCCTTGCCCCACGCCAAGGGAGCGCAAACGCAGCCCTCAGGCCAAAGGAGAGGGCAGCTGTTTGTGCAGGCGCGCACGTAACAAGTCCCAGGAGCGATTCGTGGCTCAGGGTCCCCAACGCTCCCCCTGCCCCAAGGCCACCTCGGCCGCCGTTGCCGCAGCCGCACGGAGCTGGTGGTGGCTGGGATAGTGCTCATTTTCTCCACAGTAGCTAGGAAGGGATACGTTTTGGATTTATGCTCAAAACACCGTTAATAATGTAGAGATGTTTTGGTTCTTGCTGAGCACTGCTTCCACAGTCAGGGCCTCTTCTGGTTCTCTCAGTGCCCCACCAGCAAGTAGGCTGGGACAGCTGGGAAAGCTTTCCCAGCTAACTGACCAAAGGGATATTCCATACCATTTGACATCATGCTCAGCACACGCAGCTGGGGGAAGAAGGGGGAGTCCTTGGGGGGGGGGGGCTACGGCATTTCTCTCCCTAAGTAACCATGACACATGACAGAGCCCTGCTTTCCCAGAGGTGGCTCAACACCTGCCCGCCGAAAAGGAGGAGTGAATTAATTCCTTGCTTTGCTTCCACGCACAGCTTTTGCTTTACCTATTAAACAGTCTTGATCTCAGCCCATGATTTTTCTCACTTTTACCCTTCCAGCTCTCTCCCCCAGCCCACTGAGGGTGGAGCGAGCAAGCAGCTCCCTGGTGCAGAGTTGCCAGCTGGGGCTAAACCACGGCACGCGCTTGTCCGCGTTTGGCAGGAAAGGGACCGTCCGTCGCCCGGCTCCTGGAGCGACAGGCTGCTGGGCAGAGGGGGAGGCCACCAAAGGTGAGGAGCAGGGCACAGGACATTAGGAAGAGAGAAGAGAAGAGCGGCAGCCGGCTGGACGGGGGCGGGGGGGCGTGTGTGCGTGTAGTGAGAAGGCACGAGGCAGGGAACAGGACGGCCAGAGAAGGACAGGGAGCCTGACGGAGGTGGAGATACAAGCAGCAGAGAGAGGGGAAGGGAGGCAGCAGAAAGAGGGGGGAAGAGCAGGACACAGACCAACAAAGAAGGAAGAGGAGCAGGCTGGAGACGCACAAAGAACCTGGGGCAGGCAGCACGACAGCGAGGGAGGAAAGAAGAATAGGGGCAGGAAGCTGGACCGAGCGCGATGGAGACAGACAAGACAAGCGACAAGAACAGGGCAGAAAGGGAAGAATGAAGCCACGGGGACAGGGAGCCGAGACAGCCAACAACGGAGGGAAGGGGCCGGGGAGGGAACACCACAAAACAAACCATGGGGCTATGTGGTACAGAGCACGAGAAGGCAGAGAATTAAGAATTAGGGACAGGGAGCCAGAGAAACAACAACAAAAAAAAACACCCAAAACAAAGGGAGATGGGGAGCAAAAGGAATCGCAATGCGTACAGAAAGGAGAGAGAAACAATTCTAAAACAGGGTCATGGGGAAGCCAGAGACAGCAAGATGGAGAAAGGACAAAAGCTACAGGCTACAGGGCAGAGAGGGAAGAATTAATGAATAGACACAGAGAGCTGGGCAGAAAGAGATGGAGAAAGGCTGAAGATCACACGGCCAACAGGGAAGAGAGAAGAGAGGGAGGAATTTTCAAAACAGGGGCAAGAAGCCAGAGAGAGGGAGAGAGGCGCAACAATAAAATGGGGACAGGCCACAGGGCGGCGAGGAGGGAATCGATGAATAAGAACAGGAGACCAAAGAGAACACAATGTAGAATGGAAAAAAGGAACAGCGGCCTACAGGGAAGGAGGAATTAAAGATCAGGCACTGGGAGGCAGACAGAGACACATGAAGAAACAAGTAGGAAAAAAAAAAAAAAAACCCACACAACGGCAATGGGCTACAAAGACAGACAGAGAGGGAAGAAATAAAACATAGCAGCAAGGAGCTGGACAGAGAGAGATGAGGACAAACAAATAGCACGGGTCTACGTGACAGAGGACGTGGAATTAGAACACAGAGAGGGGGAGCTGGACAGAGAGAGAGGCCGAGAGAAAAATCTAGACGGGCTACGGCGGGCAGAGGCAGGAATTAAAACCTAGGGACAGGGAGCTGGACAGAGAGAGACGGAGATCACAGGGAACAGCGGCGGGTGCAGGAAGAACAGGAATTCAAGAATAGGGAAAGGGAGCTGGACAGAGAAGAACTCAGGCAGGCAAGTAACAGTAGCAGGGTACAGAGCAGAGCAGACGAACTAAAAAGCGCGGCGGGAGCGTTGAGGCAGACAGAGAGAGATTAAGAAAAAAGTCACGGGCTACGTGGCAAAGCAGGAGGAACTCAGAAACGGGGATGGCAACCAAGGGAGAGTGAGCTGGTGAAGGATAACGGGTATTCAAAGTGAGGGACGGGGAGCTGGGAAAAGCGAGGCAGAGAAAAACAGAATCACAGAGAGAATCACACAAAGCCAAAAAAGAAGAAACTGAACAACAGGAACAGGTGTAACCAAAGCGATGAAATCAACCAACCAGAGACGGTGTTACATTACGGGAACACGGAGCGTACGAATCAGCGCATCTGTCGATCTGCATTTTAGTCCCTAGGCGATCGTTAATGTCAGCAGAACAACAGACAACGTGCTTCTGTCAGAAAAGGATGACAAAACGCGGTTTCGTGTAGCGCACTGAGAAAACTAGCCAAGACTGCCAAGATTAAGAGCCAAGAAGGTAAAAGGCAATTCTGGCAGGGGGAGATCGCGACCACCGACTCACGGACCACCACCGAGCCTGCGCAGTGATTTACATACGGAACGAGCCAGTTTGTACCGATCAGTAGACAGGACGATAATGAATATGTATGAATACGTAAAATTTTGATCTACAAATTCTACGGGAAAGGTGTGTGAGGTACGCACGCCAGGAGAAGCGATCCCCCGTGCATCTGGCGCCGTGAACAAAGAACGCCTGCTCTTTAATACTAAATCGGCGTTGAGGAGTTGTTTCCGATTTTACCGCGTTTTTCGGTAACACACGGAGTCAGACCAAGAGGGCCAGAGAAAGACAAAATACCGACAGGCTACAGAACAGAGCAGGAGGAATAAAAAAATAAAAACGGAGCCAGAGCCAGGCAGAGAGAGGCGGAGAAAGAACAAGTAGCCACAGGCTACAGGACAGAGAGAGGGAGGCCTGAAAAGACGGGGAGGCAGGGAGCCACTCAGAGCGAGATGGAGAAAGAAGGGGCGGGGGGGCGCCAAAAAAAAAAACACAACAATTTTGCAGCAGGTAAGGAAAGAGAGGGGGCCAGGGGGGAGAGACAGGGAGGGCCCAGGACGCACAAGAGAGGCAACGGGGCCCCAGTGGCCCAGGACTCACCGCGACTCTCGCTCTCAGCGCTGCTGGCACAATTTAGCCGTTCAGATGCTTCTTTCCCCTCCTCTCCGCCCTGCCTCTTCTGCAGCTCCAGACTCTAGGCCGTCCTCCACCTAAAGAGGATACATGGGTGTCTTACCGCTCTTACGAGATGAGGCTTCCTAGGCACGTAGCCTAGCTCGCTCGTGCACTACACGCCCGTACCCAACTCCCGGTTACGCGTACAGACCCTGCGGTGCACGTTGGTGGCCTGGCCCGCTGCGGGCTACGAAGGGGGATCCTCCCTCCCTCACCTGCAGGGACAGGCTCTCTCTTGCCTGCGGCAGGAAGGCAGCTGGCAGCCAGAGCGCCTTCAGTTTCTTCTGCTTTACCTTTCGTTGGCGTCTCCAGCTTCAGCCGAGGCAGCTCCTGTCCACAGCCGGGAAGGGCTCTGTGTGTCCCTTTTCGCCCCCGCGCTGCGAGGATGGCAACACCGGGCAGAGAGAAGCCACGCAAGCCTGAGACGGCTGCAGTCAACGGCATCCCCGGGGGAAGGACAGACAACCACGTCCTCAGCACGGTCTCTGGGAGAGGGAAAGAAGAAACAGCGACCGTCATTACCGTCGATCGACCCTGGCCAAAGCCCCTCCTTGCGCAGGGGCTTCTGGACACACCGCCCCTTCCCCGCGCTACTGCTAAGGGCCCCTGCGCCGAGGGGGAATCCAGTGCGCTCGAGGGCCGGCTCGCTGCCTTCACGACAGGGCCTGGGGGCGGCCAAGGGCTACGCAGCACGCTTCAGGGGAGGTGCCGGGGCTGGGGGCAGGCGCACGGGGCAAGGGGGGGGCCAGGGGAGGCTGAGCGGGAGCTCCGGTGAGCCGGGGAGGCGGCGGCCATCATCTGCGCCCTGGGCAGGGGGAAAAGGTCCTCCTCCTTTCCCTCTTCCCTTCTGTCAGCTCCCGGGGAACTCACCGCTTCTCGGGGAGCGGCCGCACCTGGAAGCCCCCAGAAATCAACACGAATCCAACCCCAAAAATACACCGCGCCTACCGTACGCGGCACGGCCGCCCGGCACCCGAGCGCCGGAACACCGCGCCTCCCGCCGCGCCCCGGCGAGCCACGTGACAGGGCCGGCAGCCACTGCGCCAGGACTACAGCTCCCGGCACGCTGTGCGCCACAACACGGCCGCCCGGCAGCCCCCCGCCGCAAGGACTACAGCTCCCGGCATGCTCTGCGCCACAACACGGCCGCCCGGCAGCCCCCCGCCACAAGGACTACAGCTCCCGCCATGCTCTGCGCCACAACACGGCCGCCCGGCAGCCCCCCGCCACAAGGACTACAGCTCCCGGCATGCTCTGCGCCACAACACGGCCGCCCGGCAGCCCCCCGCCACAACGACTACAGCTCCCGCCATGCTCTGCGCCACAACACGGCCGCCCGGCAGCCCCCCGCCACAACGACTACAGCTCCCGCCATGCTCTGCGCCACAACATGGCCGCCCGGCAGCCCCCCGCCACAAGGACTACAGCTCCCGGCATGCTCTGCGCCACAACACGGCCGCCCGGCAGCCCCCCGCCACAACGACTACAGCTCCCGCCATGCTCTGCGCCACAACATGGCCGCCCGGCAGCCCCCCGCCACAACGACTACAGCTCCCGGCATGCTCTGCGCCACAACACGGCCGCCCGGCAGCCCCCCGCCACAAGGACTACAGCTCCCGCCATGCTCTGCGCCACAACACGGCCGCCCGGCAGCCCCCCGCCACAACGACTACAGCTCCCGCCATGCTCTGCGCCACAACACGGCCGCCCGGCAGCCCCCCGCCACAAGGACTACAGCTCCCGGCATGCTCTGCGCCACAACACGGCCGCACGGCAGCCCCCCGCCACAAGGCCTACAGCTCCCGCCATGCTCTGCGCCACAACATGGCCGCCCGCCCAGCCGCCACACGCACCACCACAGCTCCCGCCACGCCGCGAGCCCGCCCTCCCCGCTCTCTCACCCTGCGGGGCACCGTCCCTCCCGCCGATGCACCCGGAAGCCCCACCGAGCCCTCAGCACAGCCTCGCTCTCCCCACCGCCCGCTCCGACCCGCCGCTGCCCCGCCGCAGCCCTCCTCGGGGCTTGACCCGGCACGCAGCGGCCCCCCACCCAGCCCCCGCTCACCTCCTCCCTCGCTACACTCGCAGCCCGCTGACGCTCGGCCACAGCTCCGCTCCGTCCCGCCCTCGGCTCACACTGGCCCCCCGGAGCAGGGCACCACCCCTTTTCCAGGGAGGAGCCGGCACCGCCAGCCCCACTGCCCGCACCTGGGGCTCCTCCAGCCAGACCCCGCCCACAGCTGAGGCGCAGCAGCAACGGGGGGCCCCCTCCCCTCACCCCCACAGTGCACCACCTCCTCCCCGGGCTCCATCACAGCCCCTTGCCCCACGCCAAGGGAGCGCAAACGCAGCCCTCAGGCCAAAGGAGAGGGCAGCTGTTTGTGCAGGCGCGCACGTAACAAGTCCCAGGAGCGATTCGTGGCTCAGGGTCCCCAACGCTCCCCCTGCCCCAAGGCCACCTCGGCCGCCGTTGCCGCAGCCGCACGGAGCTGGTGGTGGCTGGGATAGTGCTCATTTTCTCCACAGTAGCTAGGAAGGGATACGTTTTGGATTTATGCTCAAAACACCGTTAATAATGTAGAGATGTTTTGGTTCTTGCTGAGCACTGCTTCCACAGTCAGGGCCTCTTCTGGTTCTCTCAGTGCCCCACCAGCAAGTAGGCTGGGACAGCTGGGAAAGCTTTCCCAGCTAACTGACCAAAGGGATATTCCATACCATTTGACATCATGCTCAGCACACGCAGCTGGGGGAAGAAGGGGGAGTCCTTGGGGGGGGGGGGCTACGGCATTTCTCTCCCTAAGTAACCATGACACATGACAGAGCCCTGCTTTCCCAGAGGTGGCTCAACACCTGCCCGCCGAAAAGGAGGAGTGAATTAATTCCTTGCTTTGCTTCCACGCACAGCTTTTGCTTTACCTATTAAACAGTCTTGATCTCAGCCCATGATTTTTCTCACTTTTACCCTTCCAGCTCTCTCCCCCAGCCCACTGAGGGTGGAGCGAGCAAGCAGCTCCCTGGTGCAGAGTTGCCAGCTGGGGCTAAACCACGGCACGCGCTTGTCCGCGTTTGGCAGGAAAGGGACCGTCCGTCGCCCGGCTCCTGGAGCGACAGGCTGCTGGGCAGAGGGGGAGGCCACCAAAGGTGAGGAGCAGGGCACAGGACATTAGGAAGAGAGAAGAGAAGAGCGGCAGCCAGCTGGACGGGGGCGGGGGGGCGTGTGTGCGTGTAGTGAGAAGGCACGAGGCAGGGAACAGGACGGCCAGAGAAGGACAGGGAGCCTGACGGAGGTGGAGATACAAGCAGCAGAGAGAGGGGAAGAGAGGCAGCAGAAAGAGGGGGGAAGAGCAGGACACAGACCAACAAAGAAGGAAGAGGAGCAGGCTGGAGACGCACAAAGAACCTGGGGCAGGCAGCACGACAGCGAGGGAGGAAAGAAGAATAGGGGCAGGAAGCTGGACCGAGCGCGATGGAGGCAGACAAGACAAGCGACAAGAACAGGGCAGAAAGGGAAGAATGAAGCCACGGGGACAGGGAGCCGAGACAGCCAACAACGGAGGGAAGGGGCCGGGGAGGGAACACCACAAAACAAACCATGGGGCTACGTGGTACAGAGCACGAGAAGGCAGAGAATTAAGAATTAGGGACAGGGAGCCAGAGAAACAACAACAAAAAAAAACACCCAAAACAAAGGGAGATGGGGAGCAAAAGGAATCGCAATGCGTACAGAAAGGAGAGAGAAACAATTCTAAAACAGGGTCATGGGGAAGCCAGAGACAGCAAGATGGAGAAAGGACAAAAGCTACAGGCTACAGGGCAGAGAGGGAAGAATTAATGAATAGACACAGAGAGCTGGGCAGAAAGAGATGGAGAAAGGCTGAAGATCACACGGCCAACAGGGAAGAGAGAAGAGAGGGAGGAATTTTCAAAACAGGGGCAAGAAGCCAGAGAGAGGGAGAGAGGCGCAACAATAAAATGGGGACAGGCCACAGGGCGGCGAGGAGGGAATCGATGAATAAGAACAGGAGACCAAAGAGAACACAATGTAGAATGGAAAAAAGGAACAGCGGCCTACAGGGAAGGAGGAATTAAAGATCAGGCACTGGGAGGCAGACAGAGACACATGAAGAAACAAGTAGGAAAAAAAAAAAAAAAACCCACACAACGGCAATGGGCTACAAAGACAGACAGAGAGGGAAGAAATAAAACATAGCAGCAAGGAGCTGGACAGAGAGAGATGAGGACAAACAAATAGCACGGGTCTACGTGACAGAGAACGTGGAATTAGAACACAGAGAGGGGGAGCTGGACAGAGAGAGAGGCCGAGAGAAAAATCTAGACGGGCTACGGCGGGCAGAGGCAGGAATTAAAACCTAGGGACAGGGAGCTGGACAGAGAGAGACAGAGATCACAGGGAACAGCGGCGGGTGCAGGAAGAACAGGAATTCAAGAATAGGGAAAGGGAGCTGGACAGAGAAGAACTCAGGCAGGCAAGTAACAGTAGCAGGGTACAGAGCAGAGCAGACGAACTAAAAAGCGCGGCGGGAGCGTTGAGGCAGACAGAGAGAGATTAAGAAAAAAGTCACGGGCTACGTGGCAAAGCAGGAGGAACTCAGAAACGGGGATGGCAACCAAGGGAGAGTGAGCTGGTGAAGGATAACGGGTATTCAAAGTGAGGGACGGGGAGCTGGGAAAAGCGAGGCAGAGAAAAACAGAATCACAGAGAGAATCACACAAAGCCAAAAAAGAAGAAACTGAACAACAGGAACAGGTGTAACCAAAGCGATGAAATCAACCAACCAGAGACGGTGTTCCATTACGGGAACACGGAGCGTACGAATCAGCGCATCTGTCGATCTGCATTTTAGTCCCTAGGCGATCGTTAATGTCAGCAGAACAACAGACAACGTGCTTCTGTCAGAAAAGGATGACAAAACGCGGTTTCGTGTAGCGCACTGAGAAAACTAGCCAAGACTGCCAAGATTAAGAGCCAAGAAGGTAAAAGGCAATTCTGGCAGGGGGAGATCGCGACCACCGACTCACGGACCACCACCGAGCCTGCGCAGTGATTTACATACGGAACGAGCCAGTTTGTACCGATCAGTAGACAGGACGATAATGAATATGTATGAATACGTAAAATTTTGATCTACAAATTCTACGGGAAAGGTGTGTGAGGTACGCACGCCAGGAGAAGCGATCCCCCGTGCATCTGGCGCCGTGAATAAAGAACGCCTGCTCTTTAATACTAAATCGGCGTTGAGGAGTTGTTTCCGATTTTACCGCGTTTTTCGGTAACACACGGAGTCAGACCAAGAGGGCCAGAGAAAGACAAAATACCGACAGGCTACAGAACAGAGCAGGAGGAATAAAAAAATAAAAACGGAGCCAGAGCCAGGCAGAGAGAGGCGGAGAAAGAACAAGTAGCCACAGGCTACAGGACAGAGAGAGGGAGGCCTGAAAAGACGGGGAGGCAGGGAGCCACTCAGAGCGAGATGGAGAAAGAAGGGGCGGGGGGGCGCCAAAAAAAAAAAAAAAAAAAATTTTGCAGCAGGTAAGGAAAGAGAGGGGGCCAGGGGGGAGAGACAGGGAGGGCCCAGGACGCACAAGAGAGGCAACGGGGCCCCAGTGGCCCAGGACTCACCGCGACTCTCGCTCTCAGCGCTGCTGGCACAATTTAGCCGTTCAGATGCTTCTTTCCCCTCCTCTCCGCCCTGCCTCTTCTGCAGCTCCAGACTCTAGGCCGTCCTCCACCTAAAGAGGATACATGGGTGTCTTACCGCTCTTACGAGATGAGGCTTCCTAGGCACGTAGCCTAGCTCGCTCGTGCACTACACGCCCGTACCCAACTCCCGGTTACGCGTACAGACCCTGCGGTGCACGTTGGTGGCCTGGCCCGCTGCGGGCTACGAAGGGGGATCCTCCCTCCCTCACCTGCAGGGACAGGCTCTCTCTTGCCTGCGGCAGGAAGGCAGCTGGCAGCCAGAGCGCCTTCAGTTTCTTCTGCTTTACCTTTCGTTGGCGTCTCCAGCTTCAGCCGAGGCAGCTCCTGTCCACAGCCGGGAAGGGCTCTGTGTGTCCCTTTTCGCCCCCGCGCTGCGAGGATGGCAACGCCGGGCAGAGAGAAGCCACGCAAGCCTGAGACGGCTGCAGTCAACGGCATCCCCGGGGGAAGGACAGACAACCACGTCCTCAGCACGGTCTCTGGGAGAGGGAAAGAAGAAACAGCGACCGTCATTACCGTCGATCGACCCTGGCCAAAGCCCCTCCTTGCGCAGGGGCTTCTGGACACACCGCCCCTTCCCCGCGCTACTGCTAAGGGCCCCTGCGCCGAGGGGGAATCCAGTGCGCTCGAGGGCCGGCTCGCTGCCTTCACGACAGGGCCTGGGGGCGGCCAAGGGCTACGCAGCACGCTTCAGGGGAGGTGCCGGGGCTGGGGGCAGGCGCACGGGGCAAGGGGGGGGCCAGGGGAGGCTGAGCGGGAGCTCCGGTGAGCCGGGGAGGCGGCGGCCATCATCTGCGCCCTGGGCAGGGGGAAAAGGTCCTCCTCCTTTCCCTCTTCCCTTCTGTCAGCTCCCGGGGAACTCACCGCTTCTCGGGGAGCGGCCGCACCTGGAAGCCCCCAGAAATCAACACGAATCCAACCCCAAAAATACACCGCGCCTACCGTACGCGGCACGGCCGCCCGGCACCCGAGCGCCGGAACACCGCGCCTCCCGCCGCGCCCCGGCGAGCCACGTGACAGGGCCGGCAGCCACTGCGCCAGGACTACAGCTCCCGGCACGCTGTGCGCCACAACACGGCCGCCCGGCAGCCCCCCGCCGCAAGGACTACAGCTCCCGGCATGCTCTGCGCCACAACACGGCCGCACGGCAGCCCCCGCCACAAGGACTACAGCTCCCGGCATGCTCTGCGCCACAACACGGCCGCCCGGCAGCCCCCCGCCACAAGGACTACAGCTCCCGGCATGCTCTGCGCCACAACACGGCCGCCCGGCAGCCCCCCGCCGCAAGGACTACAGCTCCCGGCATGCTCTGCGCCACAACACGGCCGCCCGGCAGCCCCCCGCCACAAGGACTACAGCTCCCGCCATGCTCTGCGCCACAACACGGCCGCCCGGCAGCCCCCCGCCACAACGACTACAGCTCCCGCCATGCTCTGCGCCACAACACGGCCGCCCGGCAGCCCCCCGCCACAACGACTACAGCTCCCGCCATGCTCTGCGCCACAACATGGCCGCCCGGCAGCCCCCCGCCACAAGGACTACAGCTCCCGGCATGCTCTGCGCCACAACACGGCCGCCCGGCAGCCCCCCGCCACAACGACTACAGCTCCCGCCATGCTCTGCGCCACAACATGGCCGCCCGGCAGCCCCCCGCCACAACGACTACAGCTCCCGGCATGCTCTGCGCCACAACACGGCCGCCCGGCAGCCCCCCGCCACAAGGACTACAGCTCCCGCCATGCTCTGCGCCACAACACGGCCGCCCGGCAGCCCCCCGCCACAACGACTACAGCTCCCGCCATGCTCTGCGCCACAACACGGCCGCCCGGCAGCCCCCCGCCACAAGGACTACAGCTCCCGGCATGCTCTGCGCCACAACACGGCCGCACGGCAGCCCCCCGCCACAAGGCCTACAGCTCCCGCCATGCTCTGCGCCACAACATGGCCGCCCGCCCAGCCGCCACACGCACCACCACAGCTCCCGCCACGCCGCGAGCCCGCCCTCCCCGCTCTCTCACCCTGCGGGGCACCGTCCCTCCCGCCGCTGCCCCCGGAAGCCCCACCGAGCCCTCAGCACAGCCTCGCTCTCCCCACCGCCCGCTCCGACCCGCCGCTGCCCCGCCGCAGCCCTCCTCGGGGCTTGACCCGGCACGCAGCGGCCCCCCACCCAGCCCCCGCTCACCTCCTCCCTCGCTACACTCGCAGCCCGCTGACGCTCGGCCACAGCTCCGCTCCGTCCCGCCCTCGGCTCACACTGGCCCCCCGGAGCAGGGCACCACCCCTTTTCCAGGGAGGAGCCGGCACCGCCAGCCCCACTGCCCGCACCTGGGGCTCCTCCAGCCAGACCCCGCCCACAGCTGAGGCGCAGCAGCAACGGGGGGCCCCCTCCCCTCACCCCCACAGTGCACCACCTCCTCCCCGGGCTCCATCACAGCCCCTTGCCCCACGCCAAGGGAGCGCAAACGCAGCCCTCAGGCCAAAGGAGAGGGCAGCTGTTTGTGCAGGCGCGCACGTAACAAGTCCCAGGAGCGATTCGTGGCTCAGGGTCCCCAACGCTCCCCCTGCCCCAAGGCCACCTCGGCCGCCGTTGCCGCAGCCGCACGGAGCTGGTGGTGGCTGGGATAGTGCTCATTTTCTCCACAGTAGCTAGGAAGGGATACGTTTTGGATTTATGCTCAAAACACCGTTAATAATGTAGAGATGTTTTGGTTCTTGCTGAGCACTGCTTCCACAGTCAGGGCCTCTTCTGGTTCTCTCAGTGCCCCACCAGCAAGTAGGCTGGGACAGCTGGGAAAGCTTTCCCAGCTAACTGACCAAAGGGATATTCCATACCATTTGACATCATGCTCAGCACACGCAGCTGGGGGAAGAAGGGGGAGTCCTTGGGGGGGGGGGGCTACGGCATTTCTCTCCCTAAGTAACCATGACACATGACAGAGCCCTGCTTTCCCAGAGGTGGCTCAACACCTGCCCGCCGAAAAGGAGGAGTGAATTAATTCCTTGCTTTGCTTCCACGCACAGCTTTTGCTTTACCTATTAAACAGTCTTGATCTCAGCCCATGATTTTTCTCACTTTTACCCTTCCAGCTCTCTCCCCCAGCCCACTGAGGGTGGAGCGAGCAAGCAGCTCCCTGGTGCAGAGTTGCCAGCTGGGGCTAAACCACGGCACGCGCTTGTCCGCGTTTGGCAGGAAAGGGACCGTCCGTCGCCCGGCTCCTGGAGCGACAGGCTGCTGGGCAGAGGGGGAGGCCACCAAAGGTGAGGAGCAGGGCACAGGACATTAGGAAGAGAGAAGAGAAGAGCGGCAGCCAGCTGGACGGGGGCGGGGGGGCGTGTGTGCGTGTAGTGAGAAGGCACGAGGCAGGGAACAGGACGGCCAGAGAAGGACAGGGAGCCTGACGGAGGTGGAGATACAAGCAGCAGAGAGAGGGGAAGAGAGGCAGCAGAAAGAGGGGGGAAGAGCAGGACACAGACCAACAAAGAAGGAAGAGGAGCAGGCTGGAGACGCACAAAGAACCTGGGGCAGGCAGCACGACAGCGAGGGAGGAAAGAAGAATAGGGGCAGGAAGCTGGACCGAGCGCGATGGAGGCAGACAAGACAAGCGACAAGAACAGGGCAGAAAGGGAAGAATGAAGCCACGGGGACAGGGAGCCGAGACAGCCAACAACGGAGGGAAGGGGCCGGGGAGGGAACACCACAAAACAAACCATGGGGCTACGTGGTACAGAGCACGAGAAGGCAGAGAATTAAGAATTAGGGACAGGGAGCCAGAGAAACAACAACAAAAAAAAACACCCAAAACAAAGGGAGATGGGGAGCAAAAGGAATCGCAATGCGTACAGAAAGGAGAGAGAAACAATTCTAAAACAGGGTCATGGGGAAGCCAGAGACAGCAAGATGGAGAAAGGACAAAAGCTACAGGCTACAGGGCAGAGAGGGAAGAATTAATGAATAGACACAGAGAGCTGGGCAGAAAGAGATGGAGAAAGGCTGAAGATCACACGGCCAACAGGGAAGAGAGAAGAGAGGGAGGAATTTTCAAAACAGGGGCAAGAAGCCAGAGAGAGGGAGAGAGGCGCAACAATAAAATGGGGACAGGCCACAGGGCGGCGAGGAGGGAATCGATGAATAAGAACAGGAGACCAAAGAGAACACAATGTAGAATGGAAAAAAGGAACAGCGGCCTACAGGGAAGGAGGAATTAAAGATCAGGCACTGGGAGGCAGACAGAGACACATGAAGAAACAAGTAGGAAAAAAAAAAAAAAAACCCACACAACGGCAATGGGCTACAAAGACAGACAGAGAGGGAAGAAATAAAACATAGCAGCAAGGAGCTGGACAGAGAGAGATGAGGACAAACAAATAGCACGGGTCTACGTGACAGAGAACGTGGAATTAGAACACAGAGAGGGGGAGCTGGACAGAGAGAGAGGCCGAGAGAAAAATCTAGACGGGCTACGGCGGGCAGAGGCAGGAATTAAAACCTAGGGACAGGGAGCTGGACAGAGAGAGACAGAGATCACAGGGAACAGCGGCGGGTGCAGGAAGAACAGGAATTCAAGAATAGGGAAAGGGAGCTGGACAGAGAAGAACTCAGGCAGGCAAGTAACAGTAGCAGGGTACAGAGCAGAGCAGACGAACTAAAAAGCGCGGCGGGAGCGTTGAGGCAGACAGAGAGAGATTAAGAAAAAAGTCACGGGCTACGTGGCAAAGCAGGAGGAACTCAGAAACGGGGATGGCAACCAAGGGAGAGTGAGCTGGTGAAGGATAACGGGTATTCAAAGTGAGGGACGGGGAGCTGGGAAAAGCGAGGCAGAGAAAAACAGAATCACAGAGAGAATCACACAAAGCCAAAAAAGAAGAAACTGAACAACAGGAACAGGTGTAACCAAAGCGATGAAATCAACCAACCAGAGACGGTGTTCCATTACGGGAACACGGAGCGTACGAATCAGCGCATCTGTCGATCTGCATTTTAGTCCCTAGGCGATCGTTAATGTCAGCAGAACAACAGACAACGTGCTTCTGTCAGAAAAGGATGACAAAACGCGGTTTCGTGTAGCGCACTGAGAAAACTAGCCAAGACTGCCAAGATTAAGAGCCAAGAAGGTAAAAGGCAATTCTGGCAGGGGGAGATCGCGACCACCGACTCACGGACCACCACCGAGCCTGCGCAGTGATTTACATACGGAACGAGCCAGTTTGTACCGATCAGTAGACAGGACGATAATGAATATGTATGAATACGTAAAATTTTGATCTACAAATTCTACGGGAAAGGTGTGTGAGGTACGCACGCCAGGAGAAGCGATCCCCCGTGCATCTGGCGCCGTGAATAAAGAACGCCTGCTCTTTAATACTAAATCGGCGTTGAGGAGTTGTTTCCGATTTTACCGCGTTTTTCGGTAACACACGGAGTCAGACCAAGAGGGCCAGAGAAAGACAAAATACCGACAGGCTACAGAACAGAGCAGGAGGAATAAAAAAATAAAAACGGAGCCAGAGCCAGGCAGAGAGAGGCGGAGAAAGAACAAGTAGCCACAGGCTACAGGACAGAGAGAGGGAGGCCTGAAAAGACGGGGAGGCAGGGAGCCACTCAGAGCGAGATGGAGAAAGAAGGGGCGGGGGGGCGCCAAAAAAAAAAAAAAAAAAAATTTTGCAGCAGGTAAGGAAAGAGAGGGGGCCAGGGGGGAGAGACAGGGAGGGCCCAGGACGCACAAGAGAGGCAACGGGGCCCCAGTGGCCCAGGACTCACCGCGACTCTCGCTCTCAGCGCTGCTGGCACAATTTAGCCGTTCAGATGCTTCTTTCCCCTCCTCTCCGCCCTGCCTCTTCTGCAGCTCCAGACTCTAGGCCGTCCTCCACCTAAAGAGGATACATGGGTGTCTTACCGCTCTTACGAGATGAGGCTTCCTAGGCACGTAGCCTAGCTCGCTCGTGCACTACACGCCCGTACCCAACTCCCGGTTACGCGTACAGACCCTGCGGTGCACGTTGGTGGCCTGGCCCGCTGCGGGCTACGAAGGGGGATCCTCCCTCCCTCACCTGCAGGGACAGGCTCTCTCTTGCCTGCGGCAGGAAGGCAGCTGGCAGCCAGAGCGCCTTCAGTTTCTTCTGCTTTACCTTTCGTTGGCGTCTCCAGCTTCAGCCGAGGCAGCTCCTGTCCACAGCCGGGAAGGGCTCTGTGTGTCCCTTTTCGCCCCCGCGCTGCGAGGATGGCAACGCCGGGCAGAGAGAAGCCACGCAAGCCTGAGACGGCTGCAGTCAACGGCATCCCCGGGGGAAGGACAGACAACCACGTCCTCAGCACGGTCTCTGGGAGAGGGAAAGAAGAAACAGCGACCGTCATTACCGTCGATCGACCCTGGCCAAAGCCCCTCCTTGCGCAGGGGCTTCTGGACACACCGCCCCTTCCCCGCGCTACTGCTAAGGGCCCCTGCGCCGAGGGGGAATCCAGTGCGCTCGAGGGCCGGCTCGCTGCCTTCACGACAGGGCCTGGGGGCGGCCAAGGGCTACGCAGCACGCTTCAGGGGAGGTGCCGGGGCTGGGGGCAGGCGCACGGGGCAAGGGGGGGGCCAGGGGAGGCTGAGCGGGAGCTCCGGTGAGCCGGGGAGGCGGCGGCCATCATCTGCGCCCTGGGCAGGGGGAAAAGGTCCTCCTCCTTTCCCTCTTCCCTTCTGTCAGCTCCCGGGGAACTCACCGCTTCTCGGGGAGCGGCCGCACCTGGAAGCCCCCAGAAATCAACACGAATCCAACCCCCAAAATACACCGCGCCTACCGTACGCGGCACGGCCGCCCGGCACCCGAGCGCCGGAACGCCGCGCCTCCCGCCGCGCCCCGGCGAGCCACGTGACAGGGCCGGCAGCCACTGCGCCAGGACTACAGCTCCCGGCACGCTGTGCGCCACAACACGGCCGCCCGGCAGCCCCCCGCCGCAAGGACTACAGCTCCCGGCATGCTCTGCGCCACAACACGGCCGCACGGCAGCCCCCGCCACAAGGACTACAGCTCCCGGCATGCTCTGCGCCACAACACGGCCGCCCGGCAGCCCCCCGCCACAAGGACTACAGCTCCCGGCATGCTCTGCGCCACAACACGGCCGCCCGGCAGCCCCCCGCCACAAGGACTACAGCTCCCGCCATGCTCTGCGCCACAACACGGCCGCCCGGCAGCCCCCCGCCACAACGACTACAGCTCCCGCCATGCTCTGCGCCACAACACGGCCGCCCGGCAGCCCCCCGCCACAACGACTACAGCTCCCGCCATGCTCTGCGCCACAACACGGCCGCCCGGCAGCCCCCCGCCACAACGACTACAGCTCCCGCCATGCTCTGCGCCACAACATGGCCGCCCGGCAGCCCCCCGCCACAAGGACTACAGCTCCCGGCATGCTCTGCGCCACAACACGGCCGCCCGGCAGCCCCCCGCCACAACGACTACAGCTCCCGCCATGCTCTGCGCCACAACACGGCCGCCCGGCAGCCCCCCGCCACAAGGACTACAGCTCCCGGCATGCTCTGCGCCACAACACGGCCGCCCGGCAGCCCCCCGCCACAAGGACTACAGCTCCCGCCATGCTCTGCGCCACAACACGGCCGCCCGGCAGCCCCCCGCCACAACGACTACAGCTCCCGCCATGCTCTGCGCCACAACACGGCCGCCCGGCAGCCCCCCGCCACAAGGACTACAGCTCCCGGCATGCTCTGCGCCACAACACGGCCGCACGGCAGCCCCCCGCCACAAGGCCTACAGCTCCCGCCATGCTCTGCGCCACAACATGGCCGCCCGCCCAGCCGCCACACGCACCACCACAGCTCCCGCCACGCCGCGAGCCCGCCCTCCCCGCTCTCTCACCCTGCGGGGCACCGTCCCTCCCGCCGCTGCCCCCGGAAGCCCCACCGAGCCCTCAGCACAGCCTCGCTCTCCCCACCGCCCGCTCCGACCCGCCGCTGCCCCGCCGCAGCCCTCCTCGGGGCTTGACCCGGCACGCAGCGGCCCCCCCACCCAGCCCCCGCTCACCTCCTCCCTCGCTACACTCGCAGCCCGCTGACGCTCGGCCACAGCTCCGCTCCGTCCCGCCCTCGGCTCACACTGGCCCCCCGGAGCAGGGCACCACCCCTTTTCCAGGGAGGAGCCGGCACCGCCAGCCCCACTGCCCGCACCTGGGGCTCCTCCAGCCAGACCCCGCCCACAGCTGAGGCGCAGCAGCAACGGGGGGCCCCCTCCCCTCACCCCCACAGTGCACCACCTCCTCCCCGGGCTCCATCACAGCCCCTTGCCCCACGCCAAGGGAGCGCAAACGCAGCCCTCAGGCCAAAGGAGAGGGCAGGTGTTGGTGCAGGCGCGCACGTAACAAGTCCCAGGAGCGATTCGTGGCTCAGGGTCCCCAACGCTCCCCCTGCCCCAAGGCCACCTCGGCCGCCGTTGCCGCAGCCGCACGGAGCTGGTGGTGGCTGGGATAGTGCTCATTTTCTCCACAGTAGCTAGGAAGGGATACGTTTTGGATTTATGCTCAAAACACCGTTAATAATGTAGAGATGTTTTGGTTCTTGCTGAGCACTGCTTCCACAGTCAGGGCCTCTTCTGGTTCTCTCAGTGCCCCACCAGCAAGTAGGCTGGGACAGCTGGGAAAGCTTTCCCAGCTAACTGACCAAAGGGATATTCCATACCATTTGACATCATGCTCAGCACACGCAGCTGGGGGAAGAAGGGGGAGTCCTTGGGGGGGGGGGGCTACGGCATTTCTCTCCCTAAGTAACCATGACACATGACAGAGCCCTGCTTTCCCAGAGGTGGCTCAACACCTGCCCGCCGAAAAGGAGGAGTGAATTAATTCCTTGCTTTGCTTCCACGCACAGCTTTTGCTTTACCTATTAAACAGTCTTGATCTCAGCCCATGATTTTTCTCACTTTTACCCTTCCAGCTCTCTCCCCCAGCCCACTGAGGGTGGAGCGAGCAAGCAGCTCCCTGGTGCAGAGTTGCCAGCTGGGGCTAAACCACGGCACGCGCTTGTCCGCGTTTGGCAGGAAAGGGACCGTCCGTCGCCCGGCTCCTGGAGCGACAGGCTGCTGGGCAGAGGGGGAGGCCACCAAAGGTGAGGAGCAGGGCACAGGACATTAGGAAGAGAGAAGAGAAGAGCGGCAGCCAGCTGGACGGGGGCGGGGGGGCGTGTGTGCGTGTAGTGAGAAGGCACGAGGCAGGGAACAGGACGGCCAGAGAAGGACAGGGAGCCTGACGGAGGTGGAGATACAAGCAGCAGAGAGAGGGGAAGAGAGGCAGCAGAAAGAGGGGGGAAGAGCAGGACACAGACCAACAAAGAAGGAAGAGGAGCAGGCTGGAGACGCACAAAGAACCTGGGGCAGGCAGCACGACAGCGAGGGAGGAAAGAAGAATAGGGGCAGGAAGCTGGACCGAGCGCGATGGAGGCAGACAAGACAAGCGACAAGAACAGGGCAGAAAGGGAAGAATGAAGCCACGGGGACAGGGAGCCGAGACAGCCAACAACGGAGGGAAGGGGCCGGGGAGGGAACACCACAAAACAAACCATGGGGCTACGTGGTACAGAGCACGAGAAGGCAGAGAATTAAGAATTAGGGACAGGGAGCCAGAGAAACAACAACAAAAAAAAACACCCAAAACAAAGGGAGATGGGGAGCAAAAGGAATCGCAATGCGTACAGAAAGGAGAGAGAAACAATTCTAAAACAGGGTCATGGGGAAGCCAGAGACAGCAAGATGGAGAAAGGACAAAAGCTACAGGCTACAGGGCAGAGAGGGAAGAATTAATGAATAGACACAGAGAGCTGGGCAGAAAGAGATGGAGAAAGGCTGAAGATCACACGGCCAACAGGGAAGAGAGAAGAGAGGGAGGAATTTTCAAAACAGGGGCAAGAAGCCAGAGAGAGGGAGAGAGGCGCAACAATAAAATGGGGACAGGCCACAGGGCGGCGAGGAGGGAATCGATGAATAAGAACAGGAGACCAAAGAGAACACAATGTAGAATGGAAAAAAGGAACAGCGGCCTACAGGGAAGGAGGAATTAAAGATCAGGCACTGGGAGGCAGACAGAGACACATGAAGAAACAAGTAGGAAAAAAAAAAAAAAAACCCACACAACGGCAATGGGCTACAAAGACAGACAGAGAGGGAAGAAATAAAACATAGCAGCAAGGAGCTGGACAGAGAGAGATGAGGACAAACAAATAGCACGGGTCTACGTGACAGAGAACGTGGAATTAGAACACAGAGAGGGGGAGCTGGACAGAGAGAGAGGCCGAGAGAAAAATCTAGACGGGCTACGGTGGGCAGAGGCAGGAATTAAAACCTAGGGACAGGGAGCTGGACAGAGAGAGACAGAGATCACAGGGAACAGCGGCGGGTGCAGGAAGAACAGGAATTCAAGAATAGGGAAAGGGAGCTGGACAGAGAAGAACTCAGGCAGGCAAGTAACAGTAGCAGGGTACAGAGCAGAGCAGACGAACTAAAAAGCGCGGCGGGAGCGTTGAGGCAGACAGAGAGAGATTAAGAAAAAAGTCACGGGCTACGTGGCAAAGCAGGAGGAACTCAGAAACGGGGATGGCAACCAAGGGAGAGTGAGCTGGTGAAGGATAACGGGTATTCAAAGTGAGGGACGGGGAGCTGGGAAAAGCGAGGCAGAGAAAAACAGAATCACAGAGAGAATCACACAAAGCCAAAAAAGAAGAAACTGAACAACAGGAACAGGTGTAACCAAAGCGATGAAATCAACCAACCAGAGACGGTGTTCCATTACGGGAACACGGAGCGTACGAATCAGCGCATCTGTCGATCTGCATTTTAGTCCCTAGGCGATCGTTAATGTCAGCAGAACAACAGACAACGTGCTTCTGTCAGAAAAGGATGACAAAACGCGGTTTCGTGTAGCGCACTGAGAAAACTAGCCAAGACTGCCAAGATTAAGAGCCAAGAAGGTAAAAGGCAATTCTGGCAGGGGGAGATCGCGACCACCGACTCACGGACCACCACCGAGCCTGCGCAGTGATTTACATACGGAACGAGCCAGTTTGTACCGATCAGTAGACAGGACGATAATGAATATGTATGAATACGTAAAATTTTGATCTACAAATTCTACGGGAAAGGTGTGTGAGGTACGCACGCCAGGAGAAGCGATCCCCCGTGCATCTGGCGCCGTGAATAAAGAACGCCTGCTCTTTAATACTAAATCGGCGTTGAGGAGTTGTTTCCGATTTTACCGCGTTTTTCGGTAACACACGGAGTCAGACCAAGAGGGCCAGAGAAAGACAAAATACCGACAGGCTACAGAACAGAGCAGGAGGAATAAAAAAATGAAAACGGAGCCAGAGCCAGGCAGAGAGAGGCGGAGAAAGAAAAAGTAGCCACAGGCTACAGGACAGAGAGAGGGAGGCCTGAAAAGACGGGGAGGCAGGGAGCCACTCAGAGCGAGATGGAGAAAGAAGGGGCGGGGGGGCGCCAAAAAAAAAAAAAAAAAAAATTTTGCAGCAGGTAAGGAAAGAGAGGGGGCCAGGGAGAGACAGGGAGGGCCCAGGACGCACAAGAGAGGCAACGGGGCCCCAGTGGCCCAGGACTCACCGCGACTCTCGCTCTCAGCGCTGCTGGCACAATTTAGCCGTTCAGATGCTTCTTTCCCCTCCTCTCCGCCCCCTGCCTCTTCTGCAGCTCCAGACTCTAGGCCGTCCTCCACCTAAAGAGGATACATGGGTGTCTTACCGCTCTTACGAGATGAGGCTTCCTAGGCACGTAGCCTAGCTCGCTCGTGCACTACACGCCCGTACCCAACTCCCGGTTACGCGTACAGACCCTGCGGTGCACGTTGGTGGCCTGGCCCGCTGCGGGCTACGAAGGGGGATCCTCCCTCCCTCACCTGCAGGGACAGGCTCTCTCTTGCCTGCGGCAGGAAGGCAGCTGGCAGCCAGAGCGCCTTCAGTTTCTTCTGCTTTACCTTTCGTTGGCGTCTCCAGCTTCAGCCGAGGCAGCTCCTGTCCACAGCCGGGAAGGGCTCTGTGTGTCCCTTTTCGCCCCCGCGCTGCGAGGATGGCAACGCCGGGCAGAGAGAAGCCACGCAAGCCTGAGACGGCCGCAGTCAACGGCATCCCCGGGGGAAGGACAGACAACCACGTCCTCAGCACGGTCTCTGGGAGAGGGAAAGAAGAAACAGCGACCGTCATTACCGTCGATCGACCCTGGCCAAAGCCCCTCCTTGCGCAGGGGCTTCTGGACACACCGCCCCTTCCCCGCGCTACTGCTAAGGGCCCCTGCGCCGAGGGGGAATCCAGTGCGCTCGAGGGCCGGCTCGCTGCCTTCACGACAGGGCCTGGGGGCGGCCAAGGGCTACGCAGCACGCTTCAGGGGAGGTGCCGGGGCTGGGGGCAGGCGCACGGGGCAAGGGGGGGGGCCAGGGGAGGCTGAGCGGGAGCTCCGGTGAGCCGGGGAGGCGGCGGCCATCATCTGCGCCCTGGGCAGGGGGAAAAGGTCCTCCTCCTTTCCCTCTTCCCTTCTGTCAGCTCCCGGGGAACTCACCGCTTCTCGGGGAGCGGCCGCACCTGGAAGCCCCCAGAAATCAACACGAATCCAACCCCAAAAATACACCGCGCCTACCGTACGCGGCACGGCCGCCCGGCACCCGAGCGCCGGAACACCGCGCCTCCCGCCGCGCCCCGGCGAGCCACGTGACAGGGCCGGCAGCCACTGCGCCAGGACTACAGCTCCCGGCATGCTCTGCGCCACAACACGGCCGCCCGGCAGCCCCCCGCCGCAAGGACTACAGCTCCCGCCATGCTCTGCGCCACAACACGGCCGCCCGGCAGCCCCCCGCCGCAAGGACTACAGCTCCCGGCACGCTCTGCGCCACAACACGGCCGCCCGGGAGCCGCGCGCCACAAGGACTACAGCTCCCGGCATGCTCTGCGCCACAACACGGCCGCCCGGCAGCCCCCCGCCACAAGGACTACAGCTCCCGGCATGCTCTGCGCCACAACACGGCCGCCCGGCAGCCCCCCGCCGCAAGGACTACAGCTCCCGGCACGCTCTGCGCCACAACACGGCCGCCCGCCCAGCCGCCACACGCACCACCACAGCTCCCGCCACGCCGCGAGCCCGCCCTCCCCGCTCTCTCACCCTGCGGGGCACCGTCCCTCCCGCCGATGCACCCGGAAGCCCCACCGAGCCCTCAGCACAGCCTCGCTCTCCCCACCGCCCGCTCCGACCCGCCGCTGCCCCGCCGCAGCCCTCCTCGGGGCTTGACCCGGCACGCAGCGGCCCCCCACCCAGCCCCCGCTCACCTCCTCCCTCGCTACACTCGCAGCCCGCTGACGCTCGGCCACAGCTCCGCTCCGCTCCGCCCTCGGCTCGCACTGGCCCCCCGGAGCAGGGCACCACCCCTTTTCCAGGGAGGAGCCGGCACCGCCAGCCCCACTGCCCGCACCTGGGGCTCCTCCAGCCAGACCCCGCCCACAGCTGAGGCGCAGCAGCAACGGGGGGCCCCCTCCCCTCACCCCCACAGTGCACCACCTCCTCCCCCGGGCTCCATCACAGCCCCTTGCCCCACGCCAAGGGAGCGCAAACGCAGCCCTCAGGCCAAAGGAGAGGGCAGCTGTTTGTGCAGGCGCGCACGTAACAAGTCCCAGGAGCGATTCGTGGCTCAGGGTCCCCAACGCTCCCCCTGCCCCAAGGCCACCTCGGCCGCCGTTGCCGCAGCCGCACGGAGCTGGTGGTGGCTGGGATAGTGCTCATTTTCTCCACAGTAGCTAGGAAGGGATACGTTTTGGATTTATGCTCAAAACACCGTTAATAATGTAGAGATGTTTTGGTTCTTGCTGAGCACTGCTTCCACAGTCAGGGCCTCTTCTGGTTCTCTCAGTGCCCCACCAGCAAGTAGGCTGGGACAGCTGGGAAAGCTTTCCCAGCTAACTGACCAAAGGGATATTCCATACCATTTGACATCATGCTCAGCACACGCAGCTGGGGGAAGAAGGGGGAGTCCTTGGGGGGGGGGGGGGGGGGGGGGGGCTACGGCATTTCTCTCCCTAAGTAACCATGACACATGACAGAGCCCTGCTTTCCCAGAGGTGGCTCAACACCTGCCCGCCGAAAAGGAGGAGTGAATTAATTCCTTGCTTTGCTTCCACGCACAGCTTTTGCTTTACCTATTAAACAGTCTTGATCTCAGCCCATGATTTTTCTCACTTTTACCCTTCCAGCTCTCTCCCCCAGCCCACTGAGGGTGGAGCGAGCAAGCAGCTCCCTGGTGCAGAGTTGCCAGCTGGGGCTAAACCACGGCACGCGCTTGTCCGCGTTTGGCAGGAAAGGGACCGTCCGTCGCCCGGCTCCTGGAGCGACAGGCTGCTGGGCAGAGGGGGAGGCCACCAAAGGTGAGGAGCAGGGCACAGGACATTAGGAAGAGAGAAGAGAAGAGCGGCAGCCAGCTGGACGGGGGCGGGGGGGCGTGTGTGCGTGTAGTGAGAAGGCACGAGGCAGGGAACAGGACGGCCAGAGAAGGACAGGGAGCCTGACGGAGGTGGAGATACAAGCAGCAGAGAGAGGGGAAGAGAGGCAGCAGAAAGAGGGGGGAAGAGCAGGACACAGACCAACAAAGAAGGAAGAGGAGCAGGCTGGAGACGCACAAAGAACCTGGGGCAGGCAGCACGACAGCGAGGGAGGAAAGAAGAATAGGGGCAGGAAGCTGGACCGAGCGCGATGGAGACAGACAAGACAAGCGACAAGAACAGGGCAGAAAGGGAAGAATGAAGCCACGGGGACAGGGAGCCGAGACAGCCAACAACGGAGGGAAGGGGCCGGGGAGGGAACACCACAAAACAAACCATGGGGCTACGTGGTACAGAGCACGAGAAGGCAGAGAATTAAGAATTAGGGACAGGGAGCCAGAGAAACAACAACAAAAAAAAACACCCAAAACAAAGGGAGATGGGGAGCAAAAGGAATCGCAATGCGTACAGAAAGGAGAGAGAAACAATTCTAAAACAGGGTCATGGGGAAGCCAGAGACAGCAAGATGGAGAAAGGACAAAAGCTACAGGCTACAGGGCAGAGAGGGAAGAATTAATGAATAGACACAGAGAGCTGGGCAGAAAGAGATGGAGAAAGGCTGAAGATCACACGGCCAACAGGGAAGAGAGAAGAGAGGGAGGAATTTTCAAAACAGGGGCAAGAAGCCAGAGAGAGGGAGAGAGGCGCAACAATAAAATGGGGACAAGCCACAGGGCGGCGAGGAGGGAATCGATGAATAAGAACAGGAGACCAAAGAGAACACAATGTAGAATGGAAAAAAGGAACAGCGGCCTACAGGGAAGGAGGAATTAAAGATCAGGCACTGGGAGGCAGACAGAGACACATGAAGAAACAAGTAGGAAAAAAAAAAAAAAAACCACACAACGGCAATGGGCTACAAAGACAGACAGAGAGGGAAGAAATAAAACATAGCAGCAAGGAGCTGGACAGAGAGAGATGAGGACAAACAAATAGCACGGGTCTACGTGACAGAGAACGTGGAATTAGAACACAGAGAGGGGGAGCCGGACAGAGAGAGAGGCCGAGAGAAAAATCTAGACGGGCTACGGCGGGCAGAGGCAGGAATTAAAACCTAGGGACAGGGAGCTGGACAGAGAGAGACAGAGATCACAGGGAACAGCGGCGGGTGCAGGAAGAACAGGAATTCAAGAATAGGGAAAGGGAGCTGGACAGAGAAGAACTCAGGCAGGCAAGTAACAGTAGCAGGGTACAGAGCAGAGCAGACGAACTAAAAAGCGCGGCGGGAGCGTTGAGGCAGACAGAGAGAGATTAAGAAAAAAGTCACGGGCTACGTGGCAAAGCAGGAGGAACTCAGAAACGGGGATGGCAACCAAGGGAGAGTGAGCTGGTGAAGGATAACGGGTATTCAAAGTGAGGGACGGGGAGCTGGGAAAAGCGAGGCAGAGAAAAACAGAATCACAGAGAGAATCACACAAAGCCAAAAAAGAAGAAACTGAACAACAGGAACAGGTGTAACCAAAGCGATGAAATCAACCAACCAGAGACGGTGTTCCATTACGGGAACACGGAGCGTACGAATCAGCGCATCTGTCGATCTGCATTTTAGTCCCTAGGCGATCGTTAATGTCAGCAGAACAACAGACAACGTGCTTCTGTCAGAAAAGGATGACAAAACGCGGTTTCGTGTAGCGCACTGAGAAAACTAGCCAAGACTGCCAAGATTAAGAGCCAAGAAGGTAAAAGGCAATTCTGGCAGGGGGAGATCGCGACCACCGACTCACGGACCACCACCGAGCCTGCGCAGTGATTTACATACGGAACGAGCAAGTTTGTACCGATCAGTAGACAGGACGATAATGAATATGTATGAATACGTAAAATTTTGATCTACAAATTCTACGGGAAAGGTGTGTGAGGTACGCACGCCAGGAGAAGCGATCCCCCGTGCATCTGGCGCCGTGAACAAAGAACGCCTGCTCTTTAATACTAAATCGGCGTTGAGGAGTTGTTTCCGATTTTACCGCGTTTTTCGGTAACACACGGAGTCAGACCAAGAGGGCCAGAGAAAGACAAAATACCGACAGGCTACAGAACAGAGCAGGAGGAATAAAAAAATGAAAACGGAGCCAGAGCCAGGCAGAGAGAGGCGGAGAAAGAAAAAGTAGCCACAGGCTACAGGACAGAGAGAGGGAGGCCTGAAAAGACGGGGAGGCAGGGAGCCACTCAGAGCGAGATGGAGAAAGAAGGGGCGGGGGGGCGCCAAAAAAAAAAAAAAAAAAAATTTTGCAGCAGGTAAGGAAAGAGAGGGGGCCAGGGGGGAGAGACAGGGAGGGCCCAGGACGCACAAGAGAGGCAACGGGGCCCCAGTGGCCCAGGACTCACCGCGACTCTCGCTCTCAGCGCTGCTGGCACAATTTAGCCGTTCAGATGCTTCTTTCCCCTCCTCTCCGCCCTGCCTCTTCTGCAGCTCCAGACTCTAGGCCGTCCTCCACCTAAAGAGGATACATGGGTGTCTTACCGCTCTTACGAGATGAGGCTTCCTAGGCACGTAGCCTAGCTCGCTCGTGCACTACACGCCCGTACCCAACTCCCGGTTACGCGTACAGACCCTGCGGTGCACGTTGGTGGCCTGGCCCGCTGCGGGCTACGAAGGGGGATCCTCCCTCCCTCACCTGCAGGGACAGGCTCTCTCTTGCCTGCGGCAGGAAGGCAGCTGGCAGCCAGAGCGCCTTCAGTTTCTTCTGCTTTACCTTTCGTTGGCGTCTCCAGCTTCAGCCGAGGCAGCTCCTGTCCACAGCCGGGAAGGGCTCTGTGTGTCCCTTTTCGCCCCCGCGCTGCGAGGATGGCAACGCCGGGCAGAGAGAAGCCACGCAAGCCTGAGACGGCTGCAGTCAACGGCATCCCCGGGGGAAGGACAGACAACCACGTCCTCAGCACGGTCTCTGGGAGAGGGAAAGAAGAAACAGCGACCGTCATTACCGTCGATCGACCCTGGCCAAAGCCCCTCCTTGCGCAGGGGCTTCTGGACACACCGCCCCTTCCCCGCGCTACTGCTAAGGGCCCCTGCGCCGAGGGGGAATCCAGTGCGCTCGAGGGCCGGCTCGCTGCCTTCACGACAGGGCCTGGGGGCGGCCAAGGGCTACGCAGCACGCTTCAGGGGAGGTGCCGGGGCTGGGGGCAGGCGCACGGGGCAAGGGGGGGGCCAGGGGAGGCTGAGCGGGAGCTCCGGTGAGCCGGGGAGGCGGCGGCCATCATCTGCGCCCTGGGCAGGGGGAAAAGGTCCTCCTCCTTTCCCTCTTCCCTTCTGTCAGCTCCCGGGGAACTCACCGCTTCTCGGGGAGCGGCCGCACCTGGAAGCCCCCAGAAATCAACACGAATCCAACCCCAAAAATACACCGCGCCTACCGTACGCGGCACGGCCGCCCGGCACCCGAGCGCCGGAACACCGCGCCTCCCGCCGCGCCCCGGCGAGCCACGTGACAGGGCCGGCAGCCACTGCGCCAGGACTACAGCTCCCGGCACGCTCTGCGCCACAACGCGGCCGCCCGGGAGCCGCGCGCCACAAGGACTACAGCTCCCGGCATGCTCTGCGCCACAACACGGCCGCCCGGCAGCCCCCCGCCACAAGGACTACAGCTCCCGGCATGCTCTGCGCCACAACGCGGCCGCCCGGGAGCCGCGCGCCACAAGGACTACAGCTCCCGGCACGCTCTGCGCCACAACACGGCCGCCCGGCAGCCCCCCGCCGCAAGGACTACAGCTCCCGGCATGCTCTGCGCCACAACACGGCCGCCCGGCAGCCCCCCGCCACAAGGACTACAGCTCCCGGCATGCTCTGCGCCACAACGCGGCCGCCCGGGAGCCGCGCGCCACAAGGACTACAGCTCCCGGCACGCTCTGCGCCACAACACGGCCGCCCGGCAGCCCCCCGCCGCAAGGACTACAGCTCCCGGCATGCTCTGCGCCACAACACGGCCGCCCGGCAGCCCCCCGCCACAAGGACTACAGCTCCCGGCATGCTCTGCGCCACAACACGGCCGCCCGGCAGCCCCCCGCCGCAAGGACTACAGCTCCCGGCACGCTCTGCGCCACAACACGGCCGCCCGGCAGCCCCCCGCCGCAAGGACTACAGCTCCCGCCATGCTCTGCGCCACAACACGGCCGCCCGGCAGCCCCCCGCCGCAAGGACTACAGCTCCCGCCATGCTCTGCGCCACAACACGGCCGCCCGGCAGCCCCCCGCCGCAAGGACTACAGCTCCCGCCATGCTCTGCGCCACAACACGGCCGCCCGGCAGCCCCCCGCCACAAGGACTACAGCTCCCGGCATGCTCTGCGCCACAACACGGCCGCCCGGCAGCCCCCCGCCACAAGGACTACAGCTCCCGGCATGCTCTGCGCCACAACACGGCCGCCCGGCAGCCCCCCGCCACAAGGACTACAGCTCCCGGCACGCTCTGCGCCACAACACGGCCGCCCGGCAGCCCCCCGCCGCAAGGACTACAGCTCCTGGCACGCTCTGCGCCACAACACGGCCGCCCGGCAGCCCCCCGCCACAAGGACTACAGCTCCCGCCATGCTCTGCGCCACAACACGGCCGCCCGGCAGCCGCCACACGCACCACCACAGCTCCCGCCACGCCGCGAGCCCGCCCTCCCCGCTCTCTCACCCTGCGGGGCACCGCCCCTCCCGCCGCTGCCCCCGGAAGCCCCACCGAGCCCTCAGCACAGCCTCGCTCTCCCCACCGCCCGCTCCGACCCGCCGCTGCCCCGCCGCAGCCCTCCTCGGGGCTTGACCCGGCACGCAGCGGCCCCCCACCCAGCCCCCGCTCACCTCCTCCCTCGCTACACTCGCAGCCCGCTGACGCTCGGCCACAGCTCCGCTCCGCCCCGCCCTCGGCTCACACTGGCCCCCCGGAGCAGGGCACCACCCCTTTTCCAGGGAGGAGCCGGCACCGCCAGCCCCACTGCCCGCACCTGGGGCTCCTCCAGCCAGACCCCGCCCACAGCTGAGGCGCAGCAGCAACGGGGGGCCCCCTCCCCTCACCCCCACAGTGCACCACCTCCTCCCCCGGGCTCCATCACAGCCCCTTGCCCCACGCCAAGGGAGCGCAAACGCAGCCCTCAGGCCAAAGGAGAGGGCAGGTGTTGGTGCAGGCGCGCACGTAACAAGTCCCAGGAGCGATTCGTGGCTCAGGGTCCCCAACGCTCCCCCTGCCCCAAGGCCACCTCGGCCGCCGTTGCCGCAGCCGCACGGAGCTGGTGGTGGCTGGGATAGTGCTCATTTTCTCCACAGTAGCTAGGAAGGGATACGTTTTGGATTTATGCTCAAAACACCGTTAATAATGTAGAGATGTTTTGGTTCTTGCTGAGCACTGCTTCCACAGTCAGGGCCTCTTCTGGTTCTCTCAGTGCCCCACCAGCAAGTAGGCTGGGACAGCTGGGAAAGCTTTCCCAGCTAACTGACCAAAGGGATATTCCATACCATTTGACATCATGCTCAGCACACGCAGCTGGGGGAAGAAGGGGGAGTCCTTGGGGGGGGGGGGGGGGGCTACGGCATTTCTCTCCCTAAGTAACCATGACACATGACAGAGCCCTGCTTTCCCAGAGGTGGCTCAACACCTGCCCGCCGAAAAGGAGGAGTGAATTAATTCCTTGCTTTGCTTCCACGCACAGCTTTTGCTTTACCTATTAAACAGTCTTGATCTCAGCCCATGATTTTTCTCACTTTTACCCTTCCAGCTCTCTCCCCCAGCCCACTGAGGGTGGAGCGAGCAAGCAGCTCCCTGGTGCAGAGTTGCCAGCTGGGGCTAAACCACGGCACGCGCTTGTCCGCGTTTGGCAGGGAAGGGACCGTCCGTCGCCTGGCTCCTGGAGCGACGGGCTGCTGGGCAGAGGGGGAGGCCACCAAAGGTGAGGAGCAGGGCACAGGACAGTAGGAAGAGAGAAGAGAAGAGAAGAGCGGCAGCCGGCTGGACGGGGGCGGGGGGGCGTGTGTGCGTGTAGTGAGAAGGCACGAGGCAGGGAACAGGACGGCCAGAGAAGGACAGGGAGCCTGACGGAGGTGGAGATACAAGCAGCAGAGAGAGGGGAAGAGAGGCAGCAGAAAGAGGGGGGAAGAGCAGGACACAGACCAACAAAGAAGGAAGAGGAGCAGGCTGGAGACGCACAAAGAACCTGGGGCAGGCAGCACGACAGCGAGGGAGGAAAGAAGAATAGGGGCAGGAAGCTGGACCGAGCGCGATGGAGACAGACAAGACAAGCGACAAGAACAGGGCAGAAAGGGAAGAATGAAGCCACGGGGACAGGGAGCCGAGACAGCCAACAACGGAGGGAAGGGGCCGGGGAGGGAACACCACAAAACAAACCATGGGGCTACGTGGTACAGCGCATGAGAAGGCAGAGAATTAAGAATTAGGGACAGGGAGCCAGAGAAACAACAACAAAAAAAAACACCCAAAACAAAGGGAGATGGGGAGCAAAAGGAATCGCAATGCGTACAGAAAGGAGAGAGAAACAATTCTAAAACAGGGTCATGGGGAAGCCAGAGACAGCAAGATGGAGAAAGGACAAAAGCTACAGGCTACAGGGCAGAGAGGGAAGAATTAATGAATAGACACAGAGAGCTGGGCAGAAAGAGATGGAGAAAGGCTGAAGATCACACGGCCAACAGGGAAGAGAGAAGAGAGGGAGGAATTTTCAAAACAGGGGCAAGAAGCCAGAGAGAGGGAGAGAGGCGCAACAATAAAATGGGGACGGGCCACAGGGCGGCGAGGAGGGAATCGATGAATAAGAACAGGAGACCAAAGAGAACACAATGTAGAATGGAAAAAAGGAACAGCGGCCTACAGGGAAGGAGGAATTAAAGATCAGGCACTGGGAGGCAGACAGAGACACATGAAGAAACAAGTAGGAAAAAAAAAAAAAAACACACAACGGCAATGGGCTACAAAGACAGACAGAGAGGGAAGAAATAAAACATAGCAGCAAGGAGCTGGACAGAGAGAGATGAGGACAAACAAATAGCACGGGTCTACGTGACAGAGAACGTGGAATTAGAACACAGAGAGGGGGAGCCGGACAGAGAGAGAGGCCGAGAGAAAAATCTAGACGGGCTACGGCGGGCAGAGGCAGGAATTAAAACCTAGGGACAGGGAGCTGGACAGAGGGAGACGGAGATCACAGGGAACAGCGGCGGGTGCAGGAAGAACAGGAATTCAAGAATAGGGAAAGGGAGCTGGACAGAGAAGAACTCAGGCAGGCAAGTAACAGTAGCAGGGTACAGAGCAGAGCAGACGAACTAAAAAGCGCGGCGGGAGCGTTGAGGCAGACAGAGAGAGATTAAGAAAAAAGTCACGGGCTACGTGGCAAAGCAGGAGGAACTCAGAAACGGGGATGGCAACCAAGGGAGAGTGAGCTGGTGAAGGATAACGGGTATTCAAAGTGAGGGACGGGGAGCTGGGAAAAGCGAGGCAGAGAAAAACAGAATCACAGAGAGAATCACACAAAGCCAAAAAAGAAGAAACTGAACAACAGGAACAGGTGTAACCAAAGCGATGAAATCAACCAACCAGAGACGGTGTTCCATTACGGGAACACGGAGCGTACGAATCAGCGCATCTGTCGATCTGCATTTTAGTCCCTAGGCGATCGTTAATGTCAGCAGAACAACAGACAACGTGCTTCTGTCAGAAAAGGATGACAAAACGCGGTTTCGTGTAGCGCACTGAGAAAACTAGCCAAGACTGCCAAGATTAAGAGCCAAGAAGGTAAAAGGCAATTCTGGCAGGGGGAGATCGCGACCACCGACTCACGGACCACCACCGAGCCTGCGCAGTGATTTACATACGGAACGAGCCAGTTTGTACCAATCAGTAGACAGGACGATAATGAATATGTATGAATACGTAAAATTTTGATCTACAAATTCTACGGGAAAGGTGTGTGAGGTACGCACGCCAGGAGGAGCGATCCCCCGTGCATCTGGCGCCGTGAATAAAGAACGCCTGCTCTTTAATACTAGATTGGTGTTGAATAGATATTTCCGATTTTACCGTGTTTTTCGGTAACAGTTTTGGCACCCCAGATGGGAACCTGCTTTTGAATCTCGACGGATCCGCAGGACCGTGGGACCTGCAGCCAGCCCCAAGGAATTCTTGGGGAGAGCTTCCGATCCCCAGGCCAGAGAATTCTGAGAAAGATCCCCTGGACTGAAGTAAACAAGGCATTCGTTTAAGAAGAAACTTAGGTAGAATAATATGTGGCGTTAGCTTCCCACATAGGACAGGATAGTGGGTTTGAGTCCCACAGGCCTGCCCGTAAGGCGCGGCGAAAGCCACGCAGGGTTGGGGCCAAGAGGTACCTCGGTTGGTAAGTCTCTGCTAGGCGAAAGCCTGTGGAGCGGGACCCGAGGGTAGGGGGGTCTTCAACAGGGGGTTGAAGTCTCCAGGGATATCTAGCAGGGGGCTACAGATCCCAGTGAGACCTCTAACGGGGGTTGGAGTCCCTCTGACTACTATTTGTGATAGTGCACTATCACAACTGCTAGTCGACTGGGAGATGGGAGCATTTCTGAGTAAGAAACCTATCCCACAGAGAACACCTTTGGGATGTACTTTGAAGCACTGGAAAGACATCGGGGGTGATGACCCACTAACTCGGAAACCATTAATTGAATATTGCAATCATTGGTGCCCAACGTATCAATTGGAAGGTGGGCACGAATGGCCAGAACAGGAGACATTGCAATATCATACCATCTTGCAATTAATGTTGTTTTGTAAAAAGGGAAGGCAAATGGGAAGAAGTGGCATATGTTGATTTGTTCTTTACACTGTGGAATCATCCAGCGTGGCAGAAACAGCGTGAGATATGTCCACAGGATTCTACAGCAATGTTTCTGAAAAGAGGAAAATGTGGTGAGAACTTGAAGTGTTGCTCTACTTGTGATACTGGATACTTCACTTGATGGAACTGACAAGAAAATAGTATTGAATACAGCCAGAAGGCAGGTGCAGGGAGCACATGCTAACAGGAATTTACAGAGAACAACGAATAAGAATTTTCCATCTACAAATCCCGAGTGGGACCCTAATCAGCCAGGACCCAGGGGAATGTTGACTAGATGTCAGAGACAGATTTTATTTGGAGTAAGACATGCAATGCCAAAAGCCATAAATTTTGACCCATTTATTAAGTGAGACAAGAATTAAAGGAGTCCCCTTCAGCCTTTATGGAAAGACTGAAGGTGACCACCAGAAAATATACTCATTTGAACCCAGAAAAAAACAGAAAAAGCAATTCAGTTGGTCTCTATATTCATAAGACAATCAGCCCCAGATTGGGGGGGGTGGGGGGGGGGAGTAAAAAAACCTTCAGAAACTAGAAGAACCTGAATCCAGAGATCTGGGTAAAATGCTTGAAGTAGCTTGGCATGAAGGAGACCAGAGGAATCAACCCTAGCTGAACACCTGGTTACACTGAAGCTAGGGAATGAAGAAATAGAATTTTTGGTAGATACGGGAGCCACTTCTTTGGTATTGAATACACGTAAAGAGAAAGTTGATCATAAACCAGTAGGTGTTGTTAGTGCGACAGGGCAAAGAAAAATTAGCCTTTCTTAGAGCCATTAAAGTTTAAATTGGAGAAGCAATGGGCAACTCACCAGTTTCTGTATATGCCTGAATGTCCACTGCCTCTGTTATGATGAGATCTATTAAGTAAATTAGATGCTCAAGTAACTTTTAAAGATGGAGAGATTAAATTACTAATACCAGAACAGAATCAAAAGCCACAGAGGCGAGAGCGTTTATGTTACAGGATTCCTCCAGGGAGGAACAGGTTCCCGAAGAAGTGGAAAACGTAGTAATTCCTTTGGTTTGAGCGAGCGGAGCTCCGGAGCGACCTAAGCGGGCAGAGCCGGTAAAAGTAACCTTAAAGCCTGGAGCCAAGCCGGTAAGGCAAAAACAATACCGTATTAAGCGAGAGGCTCGAAAAGGATTAGAGAAGTTAATTATAAATTTTTTTCAGAATATGAGCTCTTAGTAGAATGTGAATCAGAATATAGTACTCCTGTGCCGCCAGTAAAGAAATCTAGAGGCAAAGAGTATTAGCTGGTTCACGATTTAAGGGCTATATCTCAGGTGGTCCAAGATCTACATCCGGTAGTAGCTAATCCATACACTTTACTGACCTCTTTTAAAGGAGGAGCATAAATGGTTTACTGTACTAGATTTGAAGGATGCCTTCTTTTGCATACCTCCAGGCATAAAAAGTCAAAGCCTATTTGCTTTGGAATGGGAAAGCCCCACCACAGAATGAAAGACACAGCTAACATGGACCGTACTTCCACAAGGATTTAAAATTAGTCCTACGATATTTGGGACTCAGCTGGCAAGAAAAAAAATTAGAAATATAGAAATGTCTAGAAAAAACAGAACCCAGGGAGAGGCATACTGTTACAGAATGCAGACGACATTCTGATAGTGGCAGAAAGTAAAGAATAATGTTTTGAAATTTTTAAATTTTCTGGGCCAAGGAAGATGCGGAGTTTCCAGAAACAAAACCCAAATAGGAGAAGAAGCAGCCATTTATTTAGAATTTGAAATATCTCAGAGACAAAGACAATTAGAAAGTGAAAAGAAAGAAACTATTTGTCAAATTCCCGAACCTTGCGGCCCGAAGGAACTGAGAGCTTTTCTGAAAATAGTGAAATAGCGTCAGCTCTGGATTCTGAACTACAGACTGTATGTAAAACCATTATACGAGGCACTGAAAGAATCAAAGGATAAATATTTAACCTGGACGCCCGGATGCCAAACGGCATTCAAAGAACTGAAAAGAGCCTCAGTGATGGCCCCTGCATTAGGCCTACCCGATTTCGCTAAACCTTTTGAGCTGTTTGTCCACGAAAGACAACATTTAGCCCTTGGAGTGCTGACACAGCAACTGGGAACCTGGAAGAGACCCGTGGGCTACTTCTCCAAACAACTCGACCACGTGAGTAAAAGATGGCCTGGATGTTTACGGGCAGTGGCAACAGCAGCGCTGCCGATCCAGGAAGCCCCAAAGTTAACAATGGGACAAAAGATGACAGTATGTGTCCCGCACATAGCGGTGACTGTTTTAGAACAAAAGGGGGGTCGTTGGCTATCCCTTAGCAGAATGTTGAAATATCAAGTTGTTCTGTTAGAACAAGACCATGTGGAATCGAAGACTACTGCTATACTGAATCCTGCTATGTTTTTAACAACAGAAAACCTTACGGACAATTTCGAACACGATCGCTTGCTAACTATTGAACAAGTCTATTCCAGCAGACCAGGCCTGAGACACAAACCTCTGGGAAAATCCTGATCTGGAGTTGTTTACAGATGGAAGCAGCTCTGGGCGAGAAGAGAATGGCCGGATATGCTGTCGTTATCACCGCCGAGGGAATGGAGTCAGGGGCGCTGCCTGCGAACACCTCAGCACAGAAAGCAGTATTGGTAGCGTTGAAGCGAGCTCTGCGAATGGCAGAAGGACGAAGGATAAATATCTAGACTGATTCCAAACATGCATTTGGTGTGATCCACGATCATGGAGCTACTGGGAAGGAAAAAGGACTGCCATCAGCCCAAGAATCATTGATACAGCATAAAGAAGACATTCTCCAACTTCCGGAAGACGTGCAGAAACCAAAAGAAGTGGCGGTAAAGCGTTGCAAAGCTCATCGATTCGGCCAGACGGCTGTAAACATAAGCAAACGATTGACAGATAAAGCTGCAAAGAGGACTGCAGAGCAAGGTATCCTTGCACTAGTACCAGTAAAACAGATCGGAATTCCAAAGTTGAAACCGAGATTATTATAATAAATTGGATGAGCAATTAGCAGAACAATTGGAAGCATCACAAAACACAGAGAGATGGTAGGTAACACCAGAAAAACAAGTAATAATAATAACAACCCCACAAGTTATGACAGAACTTGCAAAAGAAAAGCATGAGCAAACACATTAGGGTGTAGATGCTACGGTTTTGAGTTTAAAAGCATCTGTAGCGTGTGTAGGCATGACAAGAATAATTAAACCCATGGTAGCTAAGTGTCCAATCTGTCCTAGAAATAATCCCCTGAACCAAAGGAAACCACCTTTAGGAGTAACAAAACAAAAAATTCTCCCGGAAATTATTAGCAAATTAAGTTTTCTGAGTTACCCAGACAAAATAGATATAGCAGTATTTGTTAGTGATGATGGACAAATTTTCTAGTTGGCCAGAAGCTTTCTCGTGCTGCACCAACAAAGCTAGAGTAGTAGTTAAAATGTTGCTGAAAGAAATAATACCAAGATTTAGAGTGCCAACAGGAATGTCCTCTGGGAGAGGACCACATTTTTTTGCAGAGGTAGTTCAACAAATTAATAAAATTTTGGGTATAAAATGGAACCTGCATATGCCCTAGAGACCACAATCAAGTGAAAACTTTGAGAAGATGAACCAAACACTGAACTGACATAGTGGAATATTATTGATCTAGGATGGAAGTATTGAGAAAATGATTATTTCAAAACTTCCAAAGGGGGGAAATGTAACCAAAGCGATGAAATCAACCAACCAGAGACGGTGTTCCATTACGGGAACACGGAGCGTACGAATCAGCGCATCTGTCGATCTGCATTTTAGTCCCTAGGCGATCGTTAATGTCAGCAGAACAACAGACAACGTGCTTCTGTCAGAAAAGGATGACAAAACGCGGTTTCGTGTAGCGCACTGAGAAAACTAGCCAAGACTGCCAAGATTAAGAGCCAAGAAGGTAAAAGGCAATTCTGGCAGGGGGAGATCGCGACCACCGACTCACGGACCACCACCGAGCCTGCGCAGTGATTTACATACGGAACGAGCCAGTTTGTACCGATCAGTAGACAGGACGATAATGAATATGTATGAATACGTAAAATTTTGATCTACAAATTCTACGGGAAAGGTGTGTGAGGTACGCACGCCAGGAGAAGCGATCCCCCGTGCATCTGGCGCCGTGAATAAAGAACGCCTGCTCTTTAATACTAAATCGGCGTTGAGGAGTTGTTTCCGATTTTACCGCGTTTTTCGGTAACACACGGAGTCAGACCAAGAGGGCCAGAGAAAGACAAAATACCGACAGGCTACAGAACAGAGCAGGAGGAATAAAAAAATAAAAACGGAGCCAGAGCCAGGCAGAGAGAGGCGGAGAAAGAACAAGTAGCCACAGGCTACAGGACAGAGAGAGGGAGGCCTGAAAAGACGGGGAGGCAGGGAGCCACTCAGAGCGAGATGGAGAAAGAAGGGGCGGGGGGGCGCCAAAAAAAAAAAAAAAAAAAATTTTGCAGCAGCTAAGGAAAGAGAGGGGGCCAGGGGGGAGAGACAGGGAGGGCCCAGGACGCACAAGAGAGGCAACGGGGCCCCAGTGGCCCAGGACTCACCGCGACTCTCGCTCTCAGCGCTGCTGGCACAATTTAGCCGTTCAGATGCTTCTTTCCCCTCCTCTCCGCCCTGCCTCTTCTGCAGCTCCAGACTCTAGGCCGTCCTCCACCTAAAGAGGATACATGGGTGTCTTACCGCTCTTACGAGATGAGGCTTCCTAGGCACGTAGCCTAGCTCGCTCGTGCACTACACGCCCGTACCCAACTCCCGGTTACGCGTACAGACCCTGCGGTGCACGTTGGTGGCCTGGCCCGCTGCGGGCTACGAAGGGGGATCCTCCCTCCCTCACCTGCAGGGACAGGCTCTCTCTTGCCTGCGGCAGGAAGGCAGCTGGCAGCCAGAGCGCCTTCAGTTTCTTCTGCTTTACCTTTCGTTGGCGTCTCCAGCTTCAGCCGAGGCAGCTCCTGTCCACAGCCGGGAAGGGCTCTGTGTGTCCCTTTTCGCCCCCGCGCTGCGAGGATGGCAACGCCGGGCAGAGAGAAGCCACGCAAGCCTGAGACGGCCGCAGTCAACGGCATCCCCGGGGGAAGGACAGACAACCACGTCCTCAGCACGGTCTCTGGGAGAGGGAAAGAAGAAACAGCGACCGTCATTACCGTCGATCGACCCTGGCCAAAGCCCCTCCTTGCGCAGGGGCTTCTGGACACACCGCCCCTTCCCCGCGCTACTGCTAAGGGCCCCTGCGCCGAGGGGGAATCCAGTGCGCTCGAGGGCCGGCTCGCTGCCTTCACGACAGGGCCTGGGGGCGGCCAAGGGCTACGCAGCACGCTTACGGGGAGGTGCCGGGGCTGGGGGCAGGCGCACGGGGCAAGGGGGGGGCCAGGGGAGGCTGAGCGGGAGCTCCGGTGAGCCGGGGAGGCGGCGGCCATCATCTGCGCCCTGGGCAGGGGGAAAAGGTCCTCCTCCTTTCCCTCTTCCCTTCTGTCAGCTCCCGGGGAACTCACCGCTTCTCGGGGAGCGGCCGCACCTGGAAGCCCCCAGAAATCAACACGAATCCAACCCCAAAAATACACCGCGCCTACCGTACGCGGCACGGCCGCCCGGCACCCGAGCGCCGGAACACCGCGCCTCCCGCCGCGCCCCGGCGAGCCACGTGACAGGGCCGGCAGCCACTGCGCCAGGACTACAGCTCCCGGCACGCTCTGCGCCACAACACGGCCGCCCGGCAGCCGCGCGCCGCAAGGACTACAGCTCCCGGCATGCTCTGCGCCACAACACGGCCGCCCGGCAGCCCCCCGCCACAAGGACTACAGCTCCCGCCATGCTCTGCGCCACAACACGGCCGCCCGGCAGCCGCGCGCCACAAGGACTACAGCTCCCGGCATGCTCTGCGCCACAACACGGCCGCCCGGCAGCCCCCCGCCGCAAGGACTACAGCTCCCGGCACGCTCTGCGCCACAACCCGGCCGCCCGGCAGCCCCCGCCACAAGGACTACAGCTCCCGGCACGCTCTGCGCCACAACACGGCCGCCCGGCAGCCGCGCGCCGCAAGGACTACAGCTCCCGCCATGCTCTGCGCCACAACACGGCCGCCCGGCAGCCGCGCGCCACAAGGACTACAGCTCCCGCCATGCTCTGCGCCACAACACGGCCGCCCGGCAGCCCCCCGCCACAAGGCCTACAGCTCCCGGCATGCTCTGCGCCACAACACGGCCGCCCGGCAGCCCCCCGCCGCAAGGACTACAGCTCCCGCCATGCTCTGCGCCACAACACGGCCGCCCGGCAGCCCCCCGCCACAAGGACTACAGCTCCCGCCATGCTCTGCGCCACAACACGGCCGCACGGCAGCCCCCCGCCACAAGGACTACAGCTCCCGCCATGCTCTGCGCCACAACACGGCCGCACGGCAGCCCCCCGCCACAAGGACTACAGCTCCCGCCATGCTCTGCGCCACAACACGGCCGCACGGCAGCCCCCCGCCGCAAGGACTACAGCTCCCGCCATGCTCTGCGCCACAACACGGCCGCCCGGCAGCCCCCCGACACAAGGACTACAGCTCCCGCCATGCTCTGCGCCACAACATGGCCGCCCGGGAGCCGCGCGCCACAAGGACTACAGCTCCCGGCACGCTCTGCGCCACAACACGGCCGCCCGCCCAGCCGCCACACGCACCACCACAGCTCCCGCCACGCCGCGAGCCCGCCCTCCCCGCTCTCTCACCCTGCGGGGCACCGTCCCTCCCGCCGATGCACCCGGAAGCCCCACCGAGCCCTCAGCACAGCCTCGCTCTCCCCACCGCCCGCTCCGACCCGCCGCTGCCCCGCCGCAGCCCTCCTCGGGGCTTGACCCGGCACGCAGCGGCCCCCCACCCAGCCCCCGCTCACCTCCTCCCTCGCTACACTCGCAGCCCGCTGACGCTCGGCCACAGCTCCGCTCCGCCCCGCCCTCGGCTCACACTGGCCCCCCGGAGCAGGGCACCACCCCTTTTCCAGGGAGGAGCCGGCACCGCCAGCCCCACTGCCCGCACCTGGGGCTCCTCCAGCCAGACCCCGCCCACAGCTGAGGCGCAGCAGCAACGGGGGGCCCCCTCCCCTCACCCCCACAGTGCACCACCTCCTCCCCGGGCTCCATCACAGCCCCTTGCCCCACGCCAAGGGAGCGCAAACGCAGCCCTCAGGCCAAAGGAGAGGGCAGCTGTTTGTGCAGGCGCGCACGTAACAAGTCCCAGGAGCGATTCGTGGCTCAGGGTCCCCAACGCTCCCCCTGCCCCAAGGCCACCTCGGCCGCCGTTGCCGCAGCCGCACGGAGCTGGTGGTGGCTGGGATAGTGCTCATTTTCTCCACAGTAGCTAGGAAGGGATACGTTTTGGATTTATGCTCAAAACACCGTTAATAATGTAGAGATGTTTTGGTTCTTGCTGAGCACTGCTTCCACAGTCAGGGCCTCTTCTGGTTCTCTCAGTGCCCCACCAGCAAGTAGGCTGGGACAGCTGGGAAAGCTTTCCCAGCTAACTGACCAAAGGGATATTCCATACCATTTGACATCATGCTCAGCACACGCAGCTGGGGGAAGAAGGGGGAGTCCTTGGGGGGGGGGGGGGGGGGGGGGGGGGGGCTACGGCATTTCTCTCCCTAAGTAACCATGACACATGACAGAGCCCTGCTTTCCCAGAGGTGGCTCAACACCTGCCCGCCGAAAAGGAGGAGTGAATTAATTCCTTGCTTTGCTTCCACGCACAGCTTTTGCTTTACCTATTAAACAGTCTTGATCTCAGCCCATGATTTTTCTCACTTTTACCCTTCCAGCTCTCTCCCCCAGCCCACTGAGGGTGGAGCGAGCAAGCAGCTCCCTGGTGCAGAGTTGCCAGCTGGGGCTAAACCACGGCACGCGCTTGTCCGCGTTTGGCAGGGAAGGGACCGTCCGTCGCCTGGCTCCTGGAGCGACGGGCTGCTGGGCAGAGGGGGAGGCCACCAAAGGTGAGGAGCAGGGCACAGGACAGTAGGAAGAGAGAAGAGAAGAGAAGAGCGGCAGCCGGCTGGACGGGGGCGGGGGGGCGTGTGTGCGTGTAGTGAGAAGGCACGAGGCAGGGAACAGGACGGCCAGAGAAGGACAGGGAGCCTGACGGAGGTGGAGATACAAGCAGCAGAGAGAGGGGAAGAGAGGCAGCAGAAAGAGGGGGGAAGAGCAGGACACAGACCAACAAAGAAGGAAGAGGAGCAGGCTGGAGACGCACAAAGAACCTGGGGCAGGCAGCACGACAGCGAGGGAGGAAAGAAGAATAGGGGCAGGAAGCTGGACCGAGCGCGATGGAGACAGACAAGACAAGCGACAAGAACAGGGCAGAAAGGGAAGAATGAAGCCACGGGGACAGGGAGCCGAGACAGCCAACAACGGAGGGAAGGGGCCGGGGAGGGAACACCACAAAACAAACCATGGGGCTACGTGGTACAGCGCATGAGAAGGCAGAGAATTAAGAATTAGGGACAGGGAGCCAGAGAAACAACAACAAAAAAAAACACCCAAAACAAAGGGAGATGGGGAGCAAAAGGAATCGCAATGCGTACAGAAAGGAGAGAGAAACAATTCTAAAACAGGGTCATGGGGAAGCCAGAGACAGCAAGATGGAGAAAGGACAAAAGCTACAGGCTACAGGGCAGAGAGGGAAGAATTAATGAATAGACACAGAGAGCTGGGCAGAAAGAGATGGAGAAAGGCTGAAGATCACACGGCCAACAGGGAAGAGAGAAGAGAGGGAGGAATTTTCAAAACAGGGGCAAGAAGCCAGAGAGAGGGAGAGAGGCGCAACAATAAAATGGGGACAAGCCACAGGGCGGCGAGGAGGGAATCGATGAATAAGAACAGGAGACCAAAGAGAACACAATGTAGAATGGAAAAAAGGAACAGCGGCCTACAGGGAAGGAGGAATTAAAGATCAGGCACTGGGAGGCAGACAGAGACACATGAAGAAACAAGTAGGAAAAAAAAAAAAAAACCACACAACGGCAATGGGCTACAAAGACAGACAGAGAGGGAAGAAATAAAACATAGCAGCAAGGAGCTGGACAGAGAGAGATGAGGACAAACAAATAGCACGGGTCTACGTGACAGAGAACGTGGAATTAGAACACAGAGAGGGGGAGCCGGACAGAGAGAGAGGCCGAGAGAAAAATCTAGACGGGCTACGGCGGGCAGAGGCAGGAATTAAAACCTAGGGACAGGGAGCTGGACAGAGGGGACGGAGATCACAGGGAACAGCGGCGGGTGCAGGAAGAACAGGAATTCAAGAATAGGGAAAGGGAGCTGGACAGAGAAGAACTCAGGCAGGCAAGTAACAGTAGCAGGGTACAGAGCAGAGCAGACGAACTAAAAAGCGCGGCGGGAGCGTTGAGGCAGACAGAGAGAGATTAAGAAAAAAGTCACGGGCTACGTGGCAAAGCAGGAGGAACTCAGAAACGGGGATGGCAACCAAGGGAGAGTGAGCTGGTGAAGGATAACGGGTATTCAAAGTGAGGGACGGGGAGCTGGGAAAAGCGAGGCAGAGAAAAACAGAATCACAGAGAGAATCACACAAAGCCAAAAAAGAAGAAACTGAACAACAGGAACAGGTGTAACCAAAGCGATGAAATCAACCAACCAGAGACGGTGTTCCATTACGGGAACACGGAGCGTACGAATCAGCGCATCTGTCGATCTGCATTTTAGTCCCTAGGCGATCGTTAATGTCAGCAGAACAACAGACAACGTGCTTCTGTCAGAAACGGATGACAAAACGCGGTTTCATGTAGCGCACTGAGAAAACTAGCCAAGACTGCCAAGATTAAGAGCCAAGAAGGTAAAAGGCAATTCTGGCAGGGGGAGATCGCGACCACCGACTCACGGACCACCACCGAGCCTGCGCAGTGATTTACATACGGAACGAGCAAGTTTGTACCAATCAGTAGACAGGACGATAATGAATATGTATGAATACGTAAAATTTTGATCTACAAATTCTACGGGAAAGGTGTGTGAGGTACGCACGCCAGGAGGAGTGATCCCCCGTGCATCTGGCGCCGTGAATAAAGAACGCCTGCTCTTTAATACTAGATTGGTGTTGAATAGATATTTCCGATTTTACCGTGTTTTTCGGTAACAGTTTTGGCACCCCAGATGGGAACCTGCTTTTGAATCTCGACGGATCTGCAGGACCGTGGGACCTGCAGCCAGCCCCAAGGAATTCTTGGGGAGAGCTTCCGATCCCCAGGCCAGAGAATTCTGAGAAAGATCCCCTGGACTGAAGTAAACAAGGCATTCGTTTAAGAAGAAACTTAGGTAGAATAATATGTGGCGTTAGCTTCCCACATAGGACAGGATAGTGGGTTTGAGTCCCACAGGCCTGCCCGTAAGGCGCGGCGAAAGCCACGCAGGGTTGGGGCCAAGAGGTACCTCGGTTGGTAAGTCTCTGCTAGGCGAAAGCCTGTGGAGCGGGACCCGAGGGTAGGGGGGTCTTCAACAGGGGGTTGAAGTCTCCAGGGATATCTAGCAGGGGGCTACAGATCCCAGTGAGACCTCTAACGGGGGTTGGAGTCCCTCTGACTACTATTTGTGATAGTGCACTATCACAACTGCTAGTCGACTGGGAGATGGGAGCATTTCTGAGTAAGAAACCTATCCCACAGAGAACACCTTTGGGATGTACTTTGAAGCACTGGAAAGACATCGGGGGTGATGACCCACTAACTCGGAAACCATTAATTGAATATTGCAATCATTGGTGCCCAACGTATCAATTGGAAGGTGGGCACGAATGGCCAGAACAGGAGACATTGCAATATCATACCATCTTGCAATTAATGTTGTTTTGTAAAAAGGGAAGGCAAATGGGAAGAAGTGGCATATGTTGATTTGTTCTTTACACTGTGGAATCATCCAGCGTGGCAGAAACAGCGTGAGATATGTCCACAGGATTCTACAGCAATGTTTCTGAAAAGAGGAAAATGTGGTGAGAACTTGAAGTGTTGCTCTACTTGTGATACTGGATACTTCACTTGATGGAACTGACAAGAAAATAGTATTGAATACAGCCAGAAGGCAGGTGCAGGGAGCACATGCTAACAGGAATTTACAGAGAACAACGAATAAGAATTTTCCATCTACAAATCCCGAGTGGGACCCTAATCAGCCAGGACCCAGGGGAATGTTGACTAGATGTCAGAGACAGATTTTATTTGGAGTAAGACATGCAATGCCAAAAGCCATAAATTTTGACCCATTTATTAAGTGAGACAAGAATTAAAGGAGTCCCCTTCAGCCTTTATGGAAAGACTGAAGGTGACCACCAGAAAATATACTCATTTGAACCCAGAAAAAAACAGAAAAAGCAATTCAGTTGGTCTCTATATTCATAAGACAATCAGCCCCAGATTGGGGGGGGTGGGGGGGGGGAGTAAAAAAACCTTCAGAAACTAGAAGAACCTGAATCCAGAGATCTGGGTAAAATGCTTGAAGTAGCTTGGCATGAAGGAGACCAGAGGAATCAACCCTAGCTGAACACCTGGTTACACTGAAGCTAGGGAATGAAGAAATAGAATTTTTGGTAGATACGGGAGCCACTTCTTTGGTATTGAATACACGTAAAGAGAAAGTTGATCATAAACCAGTAGGTGTTGTTAGTGCGACAGGGCAAAGAAAAATTAGCCTTTCTTAGAGCCATTAAAGTTTAAATTGGAGAAGCAATGGGCAACTCACCAGTTTCTGTATATGCCTGAATGTCCACTGCCTCTGTTATGATGAGATCTATTAAGTAAATTAGATGCTCAAGTAACTTTTAAAGATGGAGAGATTAAATTACTAATACCAGAACAGAATCAAAAGCCACAGAGGCGAGAGCGTTTATGTTACAGGATTCCTCCAGGGAGGAACAGGTTCCCGAAGAAGTGGAAAACGTAGTAATTCCTTTGGTTTGAGCGAGCGGAGCTCCGGAGCGACCTAAGCGGGCAGAGCCGGTAAAAGTAACCTTAAAGCCTGGAGCCAAGCCGGTAAGGCAAAAACAATACCGTATTAAGCGAGAGGCTCGAAAAGGATTAGAGAAGTTAATTATAAATTTTTTTCAGAATATGAGCTCTTAGTAGAATGTGAATCAGAATATAGTACTCCTGTGCCGCCAGTAAAGAAATCTAGAGGCAAAGAGTATTAGCTGGTTCACGATTTAAGGGCTATATCTCAGGTGGTCCAAGATCTACATCCGGTAGTAGCTAATCCATACACTTTACTGACCTCTTTTAAAGGAGGAGCATAAATGGTTTACTGTACTAGATTTGAAGGATGCCTTCTTTTGCATACCTCCAGGCATAAAAAGTCAAAGCCTATTTGCTTTGGAATGGGAAAGCCCCACCACAGAATGAAAGACACAGCTAACATGGACCGTACTTCCACAAGGATTTAAAATTAGTCCTACGATATTTGGGACTCAGCTGGCAAGAAAAAAAATTAGAAATATAGAAATGTATAGAAAAAACAGAACCCAGGGAGAGGCATACTGTTACAGAATGCAGACGACATTCTGATAGTGGCAGAAAGTAAAGAATAATGTTTTGAAATTTTTAAATTTTCTGGGCCAAGGAAGATGCGGAGTTTCCAGAAACAAAACCCAAATAGGAGAAGAAGCAGCCATTTATTTAGGATTTGAAATATCTCAGAGACAAAGACAATTAGAAAGTGAAAAGAAAGAAACTATTTGTCAAATTCCCGAACCTTGCGGCCCGAAGGAACTGAGAGCTTTTCTGAAAATAGTGAAATAGCGTCAGCTCTGGATTCTGAACTACAGACTGTATGTAAAACCATTATACGAGGCACTGAAAGAATCAAAGGATAAATATTTAACCTGGACGCCCGGATGCCAAACGGCATTCAAAGAACTGAAAAGAGCCTCAGTGATGGCCCCTGCATTAGGCCTACCCGATTTCGCTAAACCTTTTGAGCTGTTTGTCCACGAAAGACAACATTTAGCCCTTGGAGTGCTGACACAGCGACTGGGAACCTGGAAGAGACCCGTGGGCTACTTCTCCAAACAACTCGACCACGTGAGTAAAAGATGGCCTGGATGTTTACGGGCAGTGGCAACAGCAGCGCTGCCGATCCAGGAAGCCCCAAAGTTAACAATGGGACAAAAGATGACAGTATGTGTCCCGCACATAGCGGTGACTGTTTTAGAACAAAAGGGGGGTCGTTGGCTATCCCTTAGCAGAATGTTGAAATATCAAGTTGTTCTGTTAGAACAAGACCATGTGGAATCGAAGGCTACTGCTATACTGAATCCTGTATGTTTTTAACAACAGAAAACCTTACGGACAATTTCGAACACGATCGCTTGCTAACTATTGAACAAGTCTATTCCAGCAGACCAGGCCTGAGACACAAACCTCTGGGAAAATCCTGATCTGGAGTTGTTTACAGATGGAAGCAGCTCTGGGCGAGAAGAGAATGGCCGGATATGCTGTCGTTATCACCGCCGAGGGAATGGAGTCAGGGGCGCTGCCTGCGAACACCTCAGCACAGAAAGCAGTATTGGTAGCGTTGAAGCGAGCTCTGCGAATGGCAGAAGGACGAAGGATAAATATCTAGACTGATTCCAAACATGCATTTGGTGTGATCCACGATCATGGAGCTACTGGGAAGGAAAAAGGACTGCCATCAGCCCAAGAATCATTGATACAGCATAAAGAAGACATTCTCCAACTTCCGGAAGACGTGCAGAAACCAAAAGAAGTGGCGGTAAAGCGTTGCAAAGCTCATCGATTCGGCCAGACGGCTGTAAACATAAGCAAACGATTGACAGATAAAGCTGCAAAGAGGACTGCAGAGCAAGGTATCCTTGCACTAGTACCAGTAAAACAGATCGGAATTCCAAAGTTGAAACCGAGATTATTATAATAAATTGGATGAGCAATTAGCAGAACAATTGGAAGCATCACAAAACACAGAGAGATGGTAGGTAACACCAGAAAAACAAGTAATAATAATAACAACCCCACAAGTTATGACAGAACTTGCAAAAGAAAAGCATGAGCAAACACATTAGGGTGTAGATGCTACGGTTTTGAGTTTAAAAGCATCTGTAGCGTGTGTAGGCATGACAAGAATAATTAAACCCATGGTAGCTAAGTGTCCAATCTGTCCTAGAAATAATCCCCTGAACCAAAGGAAACCACCTTTAGGAGTAACAAAACAAAAAATTCTCCCGGAAATTATTAGCAAATTAAGTTCTCTGAGTTACCCAGACAAAATAGATATAGCAGTATTTGTTAGTGATGATGGACAAATTTTCTAGTTGGCCAGAAGCTTTCTCGTGCTGCACCAACAAAGCTAGAGTAGTAGTTAAAATGTTGCTGAAAGAAATAATACCAAGATTTAGAGTGCCAACAGGAATGTCCTCTGGGAGAGGACCACATTTTTTTGCAGAGGTAGTTCAACAAATTAATAAAATTTTGGGTATAAAATGGAACCTGCATATGCCCTAGAGACCACAATCAAGTGAAAACTTTGAGAAGATGAACCAAACACTGAACTGACATAGTGGAATATTATTGATCTAGGATGGAAGTATTGAGAAAATGATTATTTCAAAACTTCCAAAGGGGGGAAATGTAACCAAAGCGATGAAATCAACCAACCAGAGACGGTGTTCCATTACGGGAACACGGAGCGTACGAATCAGCGCATCTGTCGATCTGCATTTTAGTCCCTAGGCGATCGTTAATGTCAGCAGAACAACAGACAACGTGCTTCTGTCAGAAAAGGATGACAAAACGCGGTTTCGTGTAGCGCACTGAGAAAACTAGCCAAGACTGCCAAGATTAAGAGCCAAGAAGGTAAAAGGCAATTCTGGCAGGGGGAGATCGCGACCACCGACTCACGGACCACCACCGAGCCTGCGCAGTGATTTACATACGGAACGAGCCAGTTTGTACCGATCAGTAGACAGGACGATAATGAATATGTATGAATACGTAAAATTTTGATCTACAAATTCTACGGGAAAGGTGTGTGAGGTACGCACGCCAGGAGAAGCGATCCCCCGTGCATCTGGCGCCGTGAACAAAGAACGCCTGCTCTTTAATACTAAATCGGCGTTGAGGAGTTGTTTCCGATTTTACCGCGTTTTTCGGTAACACACGGAGTCAGACCAAGAGGGCCAGAGAAAGACAAAATACCGACAGGCTACAGAACAGAGCAGGAGGAATAAAAAAATAAAAACGGAGCCAGAGCCAGGCAGAGAGAGGCGGAGAAAGAACAAGTAGCCACAGGCTACAGGACAGAGAGAGGGAGGCCTGAAAAGACGGGGAGGCAGGGAGCCACTCAGAGCGAGATGGAGAAAGAAGGGGCGGGGGGGCGCCAAAAAAAAAAAAAAAAAAAATTTTGCAGCAGCTAAGGAAAGAGAGGGGGCCAGGGGGGAGAGACAGGGAGGGCCCAGGACGCACAAGAGAGGCAACGGGGCCCCAGTGGCCCAGGACTCACCGCGACTCTCGCTCTCAGCGCTGCTGGCACAATTTAGCCGTTCAGATGCTTCTTTCCCCTCCTCTCCGCCCTGCCTCTTCTGCAGCTCCAGACTCTAGGCCGTCCTCCACCTAAAGAGGATACATGGGTGTCTTACCGCTCTTACGAGATGAGGCTTCCTAGGCACGTAGCCTAGCTCGCTCGTGCACTACACGCCCGTACCCAACTCCCGGTTACGCGTACAGACCCTGCGGTGCACGTTGGTGGCCTGGCCCGCTGCGGGCTACGAAGGGGGATCCTCCCTCCCTCACCTGCAGGGACAGGCTCTCTCTTGCCTGCGGCAGGAAGGCAGCTGGCAGCCAGAGCGCCTTCAGTTTCTTCTGCTTTACCTTTCGTTGGCGTCTCCAGCTTCAGCCGAGGCAGCTCCTGTCCACAGCCGGGAAGGGCTCTGTGTGTCCCTTTTCGCCCCCGCGCTGCGAGGATGGCAACGCCGGGCAGAGAGAAGCCACGCAAGCCTGAGACGGCCGCAGTCAACGGCATCCCCGGGGGAAGGACAGACAACCACGTCCTCAGCACGGTCTCTGGGAGAGGGAAAGAAGAAACAGCGACCGTCATTACCGTCGATCGACCCTGGCCAAAGCCCCTCCTTGCGCAGGGGCTTCTGGACACACCGCCCCTTCCCCGCGCTACTGCTAAGGGCCCCTGCGCCGAGGGGGAATCCAGTGCGCTCGAGGGCCGGCTCGCTGCCTTCACGACAGGGCCTGGGGGCGGCCAAGGGCTACGCAGCACGCTTCAGGGGAGGTGCCGGGGCTGGGGGCAGGCGCACGGGGCAAGGGGGGGGCCAGGGGAGGCTGAGCGGGAGCTCCGGTGAGCCGGGGAGGCGGCGGCCATCATCTGCGCCCTGGGCAGGGGGAAAAGGTCCTCCTCCTTTCCCTCTTCCCTTCTGTCAGCTCCCGGGGAACTCACCGCTTCTCGGGGAGCGGCCGCACCTGGAAGCCCCCAGAAATCAACACGAATCCAACCCCAAAAATACACCGCGCCTACCGTACGCGGCACGGCCGCCCGGCACCCGAGCGCCGGAACACCGCGCCTCCCGCCGCGCCCCGGCGAGCCACGTGACAGGGCCGGCAGCCACTGCGCCAGGACTACAGCTCCCGGCACGCTCTGCGCCACAACACGGCCGCCCGGCAGCCGCGCGCCGCAAGGACTACAGCTCCCGGCATGCTCTGCGCCACAACACGGCCGCCCGGCAGCCCCCCGCCGCAAGGACTACAGCTCCCGCCATGCTCTGCGCCACAACACGGCCGCCCGGCAGCCGCGCGCCACAAGGACTACAGCTCCCGGCATGCTCTGCGCCACAACACGGCCGCCCGGCAGCCCCCCGCCGCAAGGACTACAGCTCCCGGCACGCTCTGCGCCACAACCCGGCCGCCCGGCAGCCCCCGCCACAAGGACTACAGCTCCCGGCACGCTCTGCGCCACAACACGGCCGCCCGGCAGCCGCGCGCCGCAAGGACTACAGCTCCCGCCATGCTCTGCGCCACAACACGGCCGCCCGGCAGCCCCCCGCCGCAAGGACTACAGCTCCCGCCATGCTCTGCGCCACAACACGGCCGCCCGGCAGCCCCCCGCCACAACGACTACAGCTCCCGCCATGCTCTGCGCCACAACACGGCCGCCCGGCAGCCCCCCGCCGCAAGGACTACAGCTCCCGCCATGCTCTGCGCCACAACACGGCCGCCCGGCAGCCCCCCGCCACAAGGACTACAGCTCCCGCCATGCTCTGCGCCACAACACGGCCGCACGGCAGCCCCCCGCCACAAGGACTACAGCTCCCGCCATGCTCTGCGCCACAACACGGCCGCCCGGCAGCCCCCCGACACAAGGACTACAGCTCCCGCCATGCTCTGCGCCACAACATGGCCGCCCGGGAGCCGCGCGCCACAAGGACTACAGCTCCCGGCACGCTCTGCGCCACAACACGGCCGCCCGCCCAGCCGCCACACGCACCACCACAGCTCCCGCCACGCCGCGAGCCCGCCCTCCCCGCTCTCTCACCCTGCGGGGCACCGTCCCTCCCGCCGATGCACCCGGAAGCCCCACCGAGCCCTCAGCACAGCCTCGCTCTCCCCACCGCCCGCTCCGACCCGCCGCTGCCCCGCCGCAGCCCTCCTCGGGGCTTGACCCGGCACGCAGCGGCCCCCCACCCAGCCCCCGCTCACCTCCTCCCTCGCTACACTCGCAGCCCGCTGACGCTCGGCCACAGCTCCGCTCCGCTCCGCCCTCGGCTCACACTGGCCCCCCGGAGCAGGGCACCACCCCTTTTCCAGGGAGGAGCCGGCACCGCCAGCCCCACTGCCCGCACCTGGGGCTCCTCCAGCCAGACCCCGCCCACAGCTGAGGCGCAGCAGCAACGGGGGGCCCCCTCCCCTCACCCCCACAGTGCACCACCTCCTCCCCGGGCTCCATCACAGCCCCTTGCCCCACGCCAAGGGAGCGCAAACGCAGCCCTCAGGCCAAAGGAGAGGGCAGCTGTTTGTGCAGGCGCGCACGTAACAAGTCCCAGGAGCGATTCGTGGCTCAGGGTCCCCAACGCTCCCCCTGCCCCAAGGCCACCTCGGCCGCCGTTGCCGCAGCCGCACGGAGCTGGTGGTGGCTGGGATAGTGCTCATTTTCTCCACAGTAGCTAGGAAGGGATACGTTTTGGATTTATGCTCAAAACACCGTTAATAATGTAGAGATGTTTTGGTTCTTGCTGAGCACTGCTTCCACAGTCAGGGCCTCTTCTGGTTCTCTCAGTGCCCCACCAGCAAGTAGGCTGGGACAGCTGGGAAAGCTTTCCCAGCTAACTGACCAAAGGGATATTCCATACCATTTGACATCATGCTCAGCACACGCAGCTGGGGGAAGAAGGGGGAGTCCTTGGGGGGGGGGGGGGGGGGGGGGGGGGCTACGGCATTTCTCTCCCTAAGTAACCATGACACATGACAGAGCCCTGCTTTCCCAGAGGTGGCTCAACACCTGCCCGCCGAAAAGGAGGAGTGAATTAATTCCTTGCTTTGCTTCCACGCACAGCTTTTGCTTTACCTATTAAACAGTCTTGATCTCAGCCCATGATTTTTCTCACTTTTACCCTTCCAGCTCTCTCCCCCAGCCCACTGAGGGTGGAGCGAGCAAGCAGCTCCCTGGTGCAGAGTTGCCAGCTGGGGCTAAACCACGGCACGCGCTTGTCCGCGTTTGGCAGGGAAGGGACCGTCCGTCGCCTGGCTCCTGGAGCGACGGGCTGCTGGGCAGAGGGGGAGGCCACCAAAGGTGAGGAGCAGGGCACAGGACAGTAGGAAGAGAGAAGAGAAGAGCGGCAGCCGGCTGGACGGGGGCGGGGGGGCGTGTGTGCGTGTAGTGAGAAGGCACGAGGCAGGGAACAGGACGGCCAGAGAAGGACAGGGAGCCTGACGGAGGTGGAGATACAAGCAGCAGAGAGAGGGGAAGAGAGGCAGCAGAAAGAGGGGGGAAGAGCAGGACACAGACCAACAAAGAAGGAAGAGGAGCAGGCTGGAGACGCACAAAGAACCTGGGGCAGGCAGCACGACAGCGAGGGAGGAAAGAAGAATAGGGGCAGGAAGCTGGACCGAGCGCGATGGAGACAGACAAGACAAGCGACAAGAACAGGGCAGAAAGGGAAGAATGAAGCCACGGGGACAGGGAGCCGAGACAGCCAACAACGGAGGGAAGGGGCCGGGGAGGGAACACCACAAAACAAACCATGGGGCTACGTGGTACAGCGCATGAGAAGGCAGAGAATTAAGAATTAGGGACAGGGAGCCAGAGAAACAACAACAAAAAAAAACACCCAAAACAAAGGGAGATGGGGAGCAAAAGGAATCGCAATGCGTACAGAAAGGAGAGAGAAACAATTCTAAAACAGGGTCATGGGGAAGCCAGAGACAGCAAGATGGAGAAAGGACAAAAGCTACAGGCTACAGGGCAGAGAGGGAAGAATTAATGAATAGACACAGAGAGCTGGGCAGAAAGAGATGGAGAAAGGCTGAAGATCACACGGCCAACAGGGAAGAGAGAAGAGAGGGAGGAATTTTCAAAACAGGGGCAAGAAGCCAGAGAGAGGGAGAGAGGCGCAACAATAAAATGGGGACAAGCCACAGGGCGGCGAGGAGGGAATCGATGAATAAGAACAGGAGACCAAAGAGAACACAATGTAGAATGGAAAAAAGGAACAGCGGCCTACAGGGAAGGAGGAATTAAAGATCAGGCACTGGGAGGCAGACAGAGACACATGAAGAAACAAGTAGGAAAAAAAAAAAAAAACCACACAACGGCAATGGGCTACAAAGACAGACAGAGAGGGAAGAAATAAAACATAGCAGCAAGGAGCTGGACAGAGAGAGATGAGGACAAACAAATAGCACGGGTCTACGTGACAGAGAACGTGGAATTAGAACACAGAGAGGGGGAGCCGGACAGAGAGAGAGGCCGAGAGAAAAATCTAGACGGGCTACGGCGGGCAGAGGCAGGAATTAAAACCTAGGGACAGGGAGCTGGACAGAGGGGACGGAGATCACAGGGAACAGCGGCGGGTGCAGGAAGAACAGGAATTCAAGAATAGGGAAAGGGAGCTGGACAGAGAAGAACTCAGGCAGGCAAGTAACAGTAGCAGGGTACAGAGCAGAGCAGACGAACTAAAAAGCGCGGCGGGAGCGTTGAGGCAGACAGAGAGAGATTAAGAAAAAAGTCACGGGCTACGTGGCAAAGCAGGAGGAACTCAGAAACGGGGATGGCAACCAAGGGAGAGTGAGCTGGTGAAGGATAACGGGTATTCAAAGTGAGGGACGGGGAGCTGGGAAAAGCGAGGCAGAGAAAAACAGAATCACAGAGAGAATCACACAAAGCCAAAAAAGAAGAAACTGAACAACAGGAACAGGTGTAACCAAAGCGATGAAATCAACCAACCAGAGACGGTGTTCCATTACGGGAACACGGAGCGTACGAATCAGCGCATCTGTCGATCTGCATTTTAGTCCCTAGGCGATCGTTAATGTCAGCAGAACAACAGACAACGTGCTTCTGTCAGAAACGGATGACAAAACGCGGTTTCATGTAGCGCACTGAGAAAACTAGCCAAGACTGCCAAGATTAAGAGCCAAGAAGGTAAAAGGCAATTCTGGCAGGGGGAGATCGCGACCACCGACTCACGGACCACCACCGAGCCTGCGCAGTGATTTACATACGGAACGAGCAAGTTTGTACCAATCAGTAGACAGGACGATAATGAATATGTATGAATACGTAAAATTTTGATCTACAAATTCTACGGGAAAGGTGTGTGAGGTACGCACGCCAGGAGGAGCGATCCCCCGTGCATCTGGCGCCGTGAATAAAGAACGCCTGCTCTTTAATACTAGATTGGTGTTGAATAGATATTTCCGATTTTACCGTGTTTTTCGGTAACAGTTTTGGCACCCCAGATGGGAACCTGCTTTTGAATCTCGACGGATCCGCAGGACCGTGGGACCTGCAGCCAGCCCCAAGGAATTCTTGGGGAGAGCTTCCGATCCCCAGGCCAGAGAATTCTGAGAAAGATCCCCTGGACTGAAGTAAACAAGGCATTCGTTTAAGAAGAAACTTAGGTAGAATAATATGTGGCGTTAGCTTCCCACATAGGACAGGATAGTGGGTTTGAGTCCCACAGGCCTGCCCGTAAGGCGCGGCGAAAGCCACGCAGGGTTGGGGCCAAGAGGTACCTCGGTTGGTAAGTCTCTGCTAGGCGAAAGCCTGTGGAGCGGGACCCGAGGGTAGGGGGGTCTTCAACAGGGGGTTGAAGTCTCCAGGGATATCTAGCAGGGGGCTACAGATCCCAGTGAGACCTCTAACGGGGGTTGGAGTCCCTCTGACTACTATTTGTGATAGTGCACTATCACAACTGCTAGTCGACTGGGAGATGGGAGCATTTCTGAGTAAGAAACCTATCCCACAGAGAACACCTTTGGGATGTACTTTGAAGCACTGGAAAGACATCGGGGGTGATGACCCACTAACTCGGAAACCATTAATTGAATATTGCAATCATTGGTGCCCAACGTATCAATTGGAAGGTGGGCACGAATGGCCAGAACAGGAGACATTGCAATATCATACCATCTTGCAATTAATGTTGTTTTGTAAAAAGGGAAGGCAAATGGGAAGAAGTGGCATATGTTGATTTGTTCTTTACACTGTGGAATCATCCAGCGTGGCAGAAACAGCGTGAGATATGTCCACAGGATTCTACAGCAATGTTTCTGAAAAGAGGAAAATGTGGTGAGAACTTGAAGTGTTGCTCTACTTGTGATACTGGATACTTCACTTGATGGAACTGACAAGAAAATAGTATTGAATACAGCCAGAAGGCAGGTGCAGGGAGCACATGCTAACAGGAATTTACAGAGAACAACGAATAAGAATTTTCCATCTACAAATCCCGAGTGGGACCCTAATCAGCCAGGACCCAGGGGAATGTTGACTAGATGTCAGAGACAGATTTTATTTGGAGTAAGACATGCAATGCCAAAAGCCATAAATTTTGACCCATTTATTAAGTGAGACAAGAATTAAAGGAGTCCCCTTCAGCCTTTATGGAAAGACTGAAGGTGACCACCAGAAAATATACTCATTTGAACCCAGAAAAAAACAGAAAAAGCAATTCAGTTGGTCTCTATATTCATAAGACAATCAGCCCCAGATTGGGGGGGGTGGGGGGGGGGAGTAAAAAAACCTTCAGAAACTAGAAGAACCTGAATCCAGAGATCTGGGTAAAATGCTTGAAGTAGCTTGGCATGAAGGAGACCAGAGGAATCAACCCTAGCTGAACACCTGGTTACACTGAAGCTAGGGAATGAAGAAATAGAATTTTTGGTAGATACGGGAGCCACTTCTTTGGTATTGAATACACGTAAAGAGAAAGTTGATCATAAACCAGTAGGTGTTGTTAGTGCGACAGGGCAAAGAAAAATTAGCCTTTCTTAGAGCCATTAAAGTTTAAATTGGAGAAGCAATGGGCAACTCACCAGTTTCTGTATATGCCTGAATGTCCACTGCCTCTGTTATGATGAGATCTATTAAGTAAATTAGATGCTCAAGTAACTTTTAAAGATGGAGAGATTAAATTACTAATACCAGAACAGAATCAAAAGCCACAGAGGCGAGAGCGTTTATGTTACAGGATTCCTCCAGGGAGGAACAGGTTCCCGAAGAAGTGGAAAACGTAGTAATTCCTTTGGTTTGAGCGAGCGGAGCTCCGGAGCGACCTAAGCGGGCAGAGCCGGTAAAAGTAACCTTAAAGCCTGGAGCCAAGCCGGTAAGGCAAAAACAATACCGTATTAAGCGAGAGGCTCGAAAAGGATTAGAGAAGTTAATTATAAATTTTTTTCAGAATATGAGCTCTTAGTAGAATGTGAATCAGAATATAGTACTCCTGTGCCGCCAGTAAAGAAATCTAGAGGCAAAGAGTATTAGCTGGTTCACGATTTAAGGGCTATATCTCAGGTGGTCCAAGATCTACATCCGGTAGTAGCTAATCCATACACTTTACTGACCTCTTTTAAAGGAGGAGCATAAATGGTTTACTGTACTAGATTTGAAGGATGCCTTCTTTTGCATACCTCCAGGCATAAAAAGTCAAAGCCTATTTGCTTTGGAATGGGAAAGCCCCACCACAGAATGAAAGACACAGCTAACATGGACCGTACTTCCACAAGGATTTAAAATTAGTCCTACGATATTTGGGACTCAGCTGGCAAGAAAAAAAATTAGAAATATAGAAATGTCTAGAAAAAACAGAACCCAGGGAGAGGCATACTGTTACAGAATGCAGACGACATTCTGATAGTGGCAGAAAGTAAAGAATAATGTTTTGAAATTTTTAAATTTTCTGGGCCAAGGAAGATGCGGAGTTTCCAGAAACAAAACCCAAATAGGAGAAGAAGCAGCCATTTATTTAGGATTTGAAATATCTCAGAGACAAAGACAATTAGAAAGTGAAAAGAAAGAAACTATTTGTCAAATTCCCGAACCTTGCGGCCCGAAGGAACTGAGAGCTTTTCTGAAAATAGTGAAATAGCGTCAGCTCTGGATTCTGAACTACAGACTGTATGTAAAACCATTATACGAGGCACTGAAAGAATCAAAGGATAAATATTTAACCTGGACGCCCGGATGCCAAACGGCATTCAAAGAACTGAAAAGAGCCTCAGTGATGGCCCCTGCATTAGGCCTACCCGATTTCGCTAAACCTTTTGAGCTGTTTGTCCACGAAAGACAACATTTAGCCCTTGGAGTGCTGACACAGCGACTGGGAACCTGGAAGAGACCCGTGGGCTACTTCTCCAAACAACTCGACCACGTGAGTAAAAGATGGCCTGGATGTTTACGGGCAGTAGCAACAGCAGCGCTGCCGATCCAGGAAGCCCCAAAGTTAACAATGGGACAAAAGATGACAGTATGTGTCCCGCACATAGCGGTGACTGTTTTAGAACAAAAGGGGGGTCGTTGGCTATCCCTTAGCAGAATGTTGAAATATCAAGTTGTTCTGTTAGAACAAGACCATGTGGAATCGAAGACTACTGCTATACTGAATCCTGTATGTTTTTAACAACAGAAAACCTTACGGACAATTTCGAACACGATCGCTTGCTAACTATTGAACAAGTCTATTCCAGCAGACCAGGCCTGAGACACAAACCTCTGGGAAAATCCTGATCTGGAGTTGTTTACAGATGGAAGCAGCTCTGGGCGAGAAGAGAATGGCCGGATATGCTGTCGTTATCACCGCCGAGGGAATGGAGTCAGGGGCGCTGCCTGCGAACACCTCAGCACAGAAAGCAGTATTGGTAGCGTTGAAGCGAGCTCTGCGAATGGCAGAAGGACGAAGGATAAATATCTAGACTGATTCCAAACATGCATTTGGTGTGATCCACGATCATGGAGCTACTGGGAAGGAAAAAGGACTGCCATCAGCCCAAGAATCATTGATACAGCATAAAGAAGACATTCTCCAACTTCCGGAAGACGTGCAGAAACCAAAAGAAGTGGCGGTAAAGCGTTGCAAAGCTCATCGATTCGGCCAGACGGCTGTAAACATAAGCAAACGATTGACAGATAAAGCTGCAAAGAGGACTGCAGAGCAAGGTATCCTTGCACTAGTACCAGTAAAACAGATCGGAATTCCAAAGTTGAAACCGAGATTATTATAATAAATTGGATGAGCAATTAGCAGAACAATTGGAAGCATCACAAAACACAGAGAGATGGTAGGTAACACCAGAAAAACAAGTAATAATAATAACAACCCCACAAGTTATGACAGAACTTGCAAAAGAAAAGCATGAGCAAACACATTAGGGTGTAGATGCTACGGTTTTGAGTTTAAAAGCATCTGTAGCGTGTGTAGGCATGACAAGAATAATTAAACCCATGGTAGCTAAGTGTCCAATCTGTCCTAGAAATAATCCCCTGAACCAAAGGAAACCACCTTTAGGAGTAACAAAACAAAAAATTCTCCCGGAAATTATTAGCAAATTAAGTTCTCTGAGTTACCCAGACAAAATAGATATAGCAGTATTTGTTAGTGATGATGGACAAATTTTCTAGTTGGCCAGAAGCTTTCTCGTGCTGCACCAACAAAGCTAGAGTAGTAGTTAAAATGTTGCTGAAAGAAATAATACCAAGATTTAGAGTGCCAACAGGAATGTCCTCTGGGAGAGGACCACATTTTTTTGCAGAGGTAGTTCAACAAATTAATAAAATTTTGGGTATAAAATGGAACCTGCATATGCCCTAGAGACCACAATCAAGTGAAAACTTTGAGAAGATGAACCAAACACTGAACTGACATAGTGGAATATTATTGATCTAGGATGGAAGTATTGAGAAAATGATTATTTCAAAACTTCCAAAGGGGGGAAATGTAACCAAAGCGATGAAATCAACCAACCAGAGACGGTGTTCCATTACGGGAACACGGAGCGTACGAATCAGCGCATCTGTCGATCTGCATTTTAGTCCCTAGGCGATCGTTAATGTCAGCAGAACAACAGACAACGTGCTTCTGTCAGAAAAGGATGACAAAACGCGGTTTCGTGTAGCGCACTGAGAAAACTAGCCAAGACTGCCAAGATTAAGAGCCAAGAAGGTAAAAGGCAATTCTGGCAGGGGGAGATCGCGACCACCGACTCACGGACCACCACCGAGCCTGCGCAGTGATTTACATACGGAACGAGCCAGTTTGTACCGATCAGTAGACAGGACGATAATGAATATGTATGAATACGTAAAATTTTGATCTACAAATTCTACGGGAAAGGTGTGTGAGGTACGCACGCCAGGAGAAGCGATCCCCCGTGCATCTGGCGCCGTGAACAAAGAACGCCTGCTCTTTAATACTAAATCGGCGTTGAGGAGTTGTTTCCGATTTTACCGCGTTTTTCGGTAACACACGGAGTCAGACCAAGAGGGCCAGAGAAAGACAAAATACCGACAGGCTACAGAACAGAGCAGGAGGAATAAAAAAATAAAAACGGAGCCAGAGCCAGGCAGAGAGAGGCGGAGAAAGAACAAGTAGCCACAGGCTACAGGACAGAGAGAGGGAGGCCTGAAAAGACGGGGAGGCAGGGAGCCACTCAGAGCGAGATGGAGAAAGAAGGGGCGGGGGGGCGCCAAAAAAAAAAAAAAAAAAAATTTTGCAGCAGCTAAGGAAAGAGAGGGGGCCAGGGGGGAGAGACAGGGAGGGCCCAGGACGCACAAGAGAGGCAACGGGGCCCCAGTGGCCCAGGACTCACCGCGACTCTCGCTCTCAGCGCTGCTGGCACAATTTAGCCGTTCAGATGCTTCTTTCCCCTCCTCTCCGCCCTGCCTCTTCTGCAGCTCCAGACTCTAGGCCGTCCTCCACCTAAAGAGGATACATGGGTGTCTTACCGCTCTTACGAGATGAGGCTTCCTAGGCACGTAGCCTAGCTCGCTCGTGCACTACACGCCCGTACCCAACTCCCGGTTACGCGTACAGACCCTGCGGTGCACGTTGGTGGCCTGGCCCGCTGCGGGCTACGAAGGGGGATCCTCCCTCCCTCACCTGCAGGGACAGGCTCTCTCTTGCCTGCGGCAGGAAGGCAGCTGGCAGCCAGAGCGCCTTCAGTTTCTTCTGCTTTACCTTTCGTTGGCGTCTCCAGCTTCAGCCGAGGCAGCTCCTGTCCACAGCCGGGAAGGGCTCTGTGTGTCCCTTTTCGCCCCCGCGCTGCGAGGATGGCAACGCCGGGCAGAGAGAAGCCACGCAAGCCTGAGACGGCCGCAGTCAACGGCATCCCCGGGGGAAGGACAGACAACCACGTCCTCAGCACGGTCTCTGGGAGAGGGAAAGAAGAAACAGCGACCGTCATTACCGTCGATCGACCCTGGCCAAAGCCCCTCCTTGCGCAGGGGCTTCTGGACACACCGCCCCTTCCCCGCGCTACTGCTAAGGGCCCCTGCGCCGAGGGGGAATCCAGTGCGCTCGAGGGCCGGCTCGCTGCCTTCACGACAGGGCCTGGGGGCGGCCAAGGGCTACGCAGCACGCTTCAGGGGAGGTGCCGGGGCTGGGGGCAGGCGCACGGGGCAAGGGGGGGGCCAGGGGAGGCTGAGCGGGAGCTCCGGTGAGCCGGGGAGGCGGCGGCCATCATCTGCGCCCTGGGCAGGGGGAAAAGGTCCTCCTCCTTTCCCTCTTCCCTTCTGTCAGCTCCCGGGGAACTCACCGCTTCTCGGGGAGCGGCCGCACCTGGAAGCCCCCAGAAATCAACACGAATCCAACCCCAAAAATACACCGCGCCTACCGTACGCGGCACGGCCGCCCGGCACCCGAGCGCCGGAACACCGCGCCTCCCGCCGCGCCCCGGCGAGCCACGTGACAGGGCCGGCAGCCACTGCGCCAGGACTACAGCTCCCGGCACGCTCTGCGCCACAACACGGCCGCCCGGCAGCCCCCCGCCACAAGGACTACAGCTCCCGGCATGCTCTGCGCCACAACACGGCCGCCCGGCAGCCCCCCGCCACAAGGACTACAGCTCCCGGCATGCTCTGCGCCACAACACGGCCGCCCGGCAGCCCCCCGCCACAAGGACTACAGCTCCCGCCATGCTCTGCGCCACAACGCGGCCGCCCGGCAGCCCCCCGCCGCAAGGACTACAGCTCCCGGCATGCTCTGCGCCACAACACGGCCGCCCGGCAGCCCCCCGCCACAAGGACTACAGCTCCCGCCATGCTCTGCGCCACAACACGGCCGCCCGGCAGCCGCGCGCCACAAGGACTACAGCTCCCGGCATGCTCTGCGCCACAACGCGGCCGCCCGGCAGCCCCCCGCCACAAGGACTACAGCTCCCGGCATGCTCTGCGCCACAACACGGCCGCCCGCCCAGCCGCCACACGCACCACCACAGCTCCCGCCACGCCGCGAGCCCGCCCTCCCCGCTCTCTCACCCTGCGGGGCACCGTCCCTCCCGCCGATGCACCCGGAAGCCCCACCGAGCCCTCAGCACAGCCTCGCTCTCCCCACCGCCCGCTCCGACCCGCCGCTGCCCCGCCGCAGCCCTCCTCGGGGCTTGACCCGGCACGCAGCGGCCCCCCACCCAGCCCCCGCTCACCTCCTCCCTCGCTACACTCGCAGCCCGCTGACGCTCGGCCACAGCTCCGCTCCGCCCCGCCCTCGGCTCACACTGGCCCCCCAGAGCAGGGCACCACCCCTTTTCCAGGGAGGAGCCGGCACCGCCAGCCCCACTGCCCGCACCTGGGGCTCCTCCAGCCAGACCCCGCCCACAGCTGAGGCGCAGCAGCAACGGGGGGCCCCCTCCCCTCACCCCCACAGTGCACCACCTCCTCCCCCGGGCTCCATCACAGCCCCTTGCCCCACGCCAAGGGAGCGCAAACGCAGCCCTCAGGCCAAAGGAGAGGGCAGCTGTTTGTGCAGGCGCGCACGTAACAAGTCCCAGGAGCGATTCGTGGCTCAGGGTCCCCAACGCTCCCCCTGCCCCAAGGCCACCTCGGCCGCCGTTGCCGCAGCCGCACGGAGCTGGTGGTGGCTGGGATAGTGCTCATTTTCTCCACAGTAGCTAGGAAGGGATACGTTTTGGATTTATGCTCAAAACCCCGTTAATAATGTAGAGATGTTTTGGTTCTTGCTGAGCACTGCTTCCACAGTCAGGGCCTCTTCTGGTTCTCTCAGTGCCCCACCAGCAAGTAGGCTGGGACAGCTGGGAAAGCTTTCCCAGCTAACTGACCAAAGGGATATTCCATACCATTTGACATCATGCTCAGCACACGCAGCTGGGGGAAGAAGGGGGAGTCCTTGGGGGGGGGGGGGGGGGGGGGGGGGCTACGGCATTTCTCTCCCTAAGTAACCATGACACATGACAGAGCCCTGCTTTCCCAGAGGTGGCTCAACACCTGCCCGCCGAAAAGGAGGAGTGAATTAATTCCTTGCTTTGCTTCCACGCACAGCTTTTGCTTTACCTATTAAACAGTCTTGATCTCAGCCCATGATTTTTCTCACTTTTACCCTTCCAGCTCTCTCCCCCAGCCCACTGAGGGTGGAGCGAGCAAGCAGCTCCCTGGTGCAGAGTTGCCAGCTGGGGCTAAACCACGGCACGCGCTTGTCCGCGTTTGGCAGGAAAGGGACCGTCCGTCGCCCGGCTCCTGGAGCGACAGGCTGCTGGGCAGAGGGGGAGGCCACCAAAGGTGAGGAGCAGGGCACAGGACAGTAGGAAGAGAGAAGAGAAGAGAAGAGCGGCAGCCGGCTGGACGGGGGCGGGGGGGCGTGTGTGCGTGTAGTGAGAAGGCACGAGGCAGGGAACAGGACGGCCAGAGAAGGACAGGGAGCCTGACGGAGGTGGAGATACAAGCAGCAGAGAGAGGGGAAGAGAGGCAGCAGAAAGAGGGGGGAAGAGCAGGACACAGACCAACAAAGAAGGAAGAGGAGCAGGCTGGAGACGCACAAAGAACCTGGGGCAGGCAGCACGACAGCGAGGGAGGAAAGAAGAATAGGGGCAGGAAGCTGGACCGAGCGCGATGGAGACAGACAAGACAAGCGACAAGAACAGGGCAGAAAGGGAAGAATGAAGCCACGGGGACAGGGAGCCGAGACAGCCAACAACGGAGGGAAGGGGCCGGGGAGGGAACACCACAAAACAAACCATGGGGCTACGTGGTACAGCGCATGAGAAGGCAGAGAATTAAGAATTAGGGACAGGGAGCCAGAGAAACAACAACAAAAAAAAACACCCAAAACAAAGGGAGATGGGGAGCAAAAGGAATCGCAATGCGTACAGAAAGGAGAGAGAAACAATTCTAAAACAGGGTCATGGGGAAGCCAGAGACAGCAAGATGGAGAAAGGACAAAAGCTACAGGCTACAGGGCAGAGAGGGAAGAATTAATGAATAGACACAGAGAGCTGGGCAGAAAGAGATGGAGAAAGGCTGAAGATCACACGGCCAACAGGGAAGAGAGAAGAGAGGGAGGAATTTTCAAAACAGGGGCAAGAAGCCAGAGAGAGGGAGAGAGGCGCAACAATAAAATGGGGACAGGCCACAGGGCGGCGAGGAGGGAATCGATGAATAAGAACAGGAGACCAAAGAGAACACAATGTAGAATGGAAAAAAGGAACAGCGGCCTACAGGGAAGGAGGAATTAAAGATCAGGCACTGGGAGGCAGACAGAGACACATGAAGAAACAAGTAGGAAAAAAAAAAAAAAACCACACAACGGCAATGGGCTACAAAGACAGACAGAGAGGGAAGAAATAAAACATAGCAGCAAGGAGCTGGACAGAGAGAGATGAGGACAAACAAATAGCACGGGTCTACGTGACAGAGAACGTGGAATTAGAACACAGAGAGGGGGAGCCGGACAGAGAGAGAGGCCGAGAGAAAAATCTAGACGGGCTACGGCGGGCAGAGGCAGGAATTAAAACCTAGGGACAGGGAGCTGGACAGAGGGGACGGAGATCACAGGGAACAGCGGCGGGTGCAGGAAGAACAGGAATTCAAGAATAGGGAAAGGGAGCTGGACAGAGAAGAACTCAGGCAGGCAAGTAACAGTAGCAGGGTACAGAGCAGAGCAGACGAACTAAAAAGCGCGGCGGGAGCGTTGAGGCAGACAGAGAGAGATTAAGAAAAAAGTCACGGGCTACGTGGCAAAGCAGGAGGAACTCAGAAACGGGGATGGCAACCAAGGGAGAGTGAGCTGGTGAAGGATAACGGGTATTCAAAGTGAGGGACGGGGAGCTGGGAAAAGCGAGGCAGAGAAAAACAGAATCACAGAGAGAATCACACAAAGCCAAAAAAGAAGAAACTGAACAACAGGAACAGGTGTAACCAAAGCGATGAAATCAACCAACCAGAGACGGTGTTCCATTACGGGAACACGGAGCGTACGAATCAGCGCATCTGTCGATCTGCATTTTAGTCCCTAGGCGATCGTTAATGTCAGCAGAACAACAGACAACGTGCTTCTGTCAGAAACGGATGACAAAACGCGGTTTCATGTAGCGCACTGAGAAAACTAGCCAAGACTGCCAAGATTAAGAGCCAAGAAGGTAAAAGGCAATTCTGGCAGGGGGAGATCGCGACCACCGACTCACGGACCACCACCGAGCCTGCGCAGTGATTTACATACGGAACGAGCAAGTTTGTACCAATCAGTAGACAGGACGATAATGAATATGTATGAATACGTAAAATTTTGATCTACAAATTCTACGGGAAAGGTGTGTGAGGTACGCACGCCAGGAGGAGCGATCCCCCGTGCATCTGGCGCCGTGAATAAAGAACGCCTGCTCTTTAATACTAGATTGGTGTTGAATAGATATTTCCGATTTTACCGTGTTTTTCGGTAACAGTTTTGGCACCCCAGATGGGAACCTGCTTTTGAATCTCGACGGATCCGCAGGACCGTGGGACCTGCAGCCAGCCCCAAGGAATTCTTGGGGAGAGCTTCCGATCCCCAGGCCAGAGAATTCTGAGAAAGATCCCCTGGACTGAAGTAAACAAGGCATTCGTTTAAGAAGAAACTTAGGTAGAATAATATGTGGCGTTAGCTTCCCACATAGGACAGGATAGTGGGTTTGAGTCCCACAGGCCTGCCCGTAAGGCGCGGCGAAAGCCACGCAGGGTTGGGGCCAAGAGGTACCTCGGTTGGTAAGTCTCTGCTAGGCGAAAGCCTGTGGAGCGGGACCCGAGGGTAGGGGGGTCTTCAACAGGGGGTTGAAGTCTCCAGGGATATCTAGCAGGGGGCTACAGATCCCAGTGAGACCTCTAACGGGGGTTGGAGTCCCTCTGACTACTATTTGTGATAGTGCACTATCACAACTGCTAGTCGACTGGGAGATGGGAGCATTTCTGAGTAAGAAACCTATCCCACAGAGAACACCTTTGGGATGTACTTTGAAGCACTGGAAAGACATCGGGGGTGATGACCCACTAACTCGGAAACCATTAATTGAATATTGCAATCATTGGTGCCCAACGTATCAATTGGAAGGTGGGCACGAATGGCCAGAACAGGAGACATTGCAATATCATACCATCTTGCAATTAATGTTGTTTTGTAAAAAGGGAAGGCAAATGGGAAGAAGTGGCATATGTTGATTTGTTCTTTACACTGTGGAATCATCCAGCGTGGCAGAAACAGCGTGAGATATGTCCACAGGATTCTACAGCAATGTTTCTGAAAAGAGGAAAATGTGGTGAGAACTTGAAGTGTTGCTCTACTTGTGATACTGGATACTTCACTTGATGGAACTGACAAGAAAATAGTATTGAATACAGCCAGAAGGCAGGTGCAGGGAGCACATGCTAACAGGAATTTACAGAGAACAACGAATAAGAATTTTCCATCTACAAATCCCGAGTGGGACCCTAATCAGCCAGGACCCAGGGGAATGTTGACTAGATGTCAGAGACAGATTTTATTTGGAGTAAGACATGCAATGCCAAAAGCCATAAATTTTGACCCATTTATTAAGTGAGACAAGAATTAAAGGAGTCCCCTTCAGCCTTTATGGAAAGACTGAAGGTGACCACCAGAAAATATACTCATTTGAACCCAGAAAAAAACAGAAAAAGCAATTCAGTTGGTCTCTATATTCATAAGACAATCAGCCCCAGATTGGGGGGGGTGGGGGGGGGGAGTAAAAAAACCTTCAGAAACTAGAAGAACCTGAATCCAGAGATCTGGGTAAAATGCTTGAAGTAGCTTGGCATGAAGGAGACCAGAGGAATCAACCCTAGCTGAACACCTGGTTACACTGAAGCTAGGGAATGAAGAAATAGAATTTTTGGTAGATACGGGAGCCACTTCTTTGGTATTGAATACACGTAAAGAGAAAGTTGATCATAAACCAGTAGGTGTTGTTAGTGCGACAGGGCAAAGAAAAATTAGCCTTTCTTAGAGCCATTAAAGTTTAAATTGGAGAAGCAATGGGCAACTCACCAGTTTCTGTATATGCCTGAATGTCCACTGCCTCTGTTATGATGAGATCTATTAAGTAAATTAGATGCTCAAGTAACTTTTAAAGATGGAGAGATTAAATTACTAATACCAGAACAGAATCAAAAGCCACAGAGGCGAGAGCGTTTATGTTACAGGATTCCTCCAGGGAGGAACAGGTTCCCGAAGAAGTGGAAAACGTAGTAATTCCTTTGGTTTGAGCGAGCGGAGCTCCGGAGCGACCTAAGCGGGCAGAGCCGGTAAAAGTAACCTTAAAGCCTGGAGCCAAGCCGGTAAGGCAAAAACAATACCGTATTAAGCGAGAGGCTCGAAAAGGATTAGAGAAGTTAATTATAAATTTTTTTCAGAATATGAGCTCTTAGTAGAATGTGAATCAGAATATAGTACTCCTGTGCTGCCAGTAAAGAAATCTAGAGGCAAAGAGTATTAGCTGGTTCACGATTTAAGGGCTATATCTCAGGTGGTCCAAGATCTACATCCGGTAGTAGCTAATCCATACACTTTACTGACCTCTTTTAAAGGAGGAGCATAAATGGTTTACTGTACTAGATTTGAAGGATGCCTTCTTTTGCATACCTCCAGGCATAAAAAGTCAAAGCCTATTTGCTTTGGAATGGGAAAGCCCCACCACAGAATGAAAGACACAGCTAACATGGACCGTACTTCCACAAGGATTTAAAATTAGTCCTACGATATTTGGGACTCAGCTGGCAAGAAAAAAAATTAGAAATATAGAAATGTCTAGAAAAAACAGAACCCAGGGAGAGGCATACTGTTACAGAATGCAGACGACATTCTGATAGTGGCAGAAAGTAAAGAATAATGTTTTGAAATTTTTAAATTTTCTGGGCCAAGGAAGATGCGGAGTTTCCAGAAACAAAACCCAAATAGGAGAAGAAGCAGCCATTTATTTAGGATTTGAAATATCTCAGAGACAAAGACAATTAGAAAGTGAAAAGAAAGAAACTATTTGTCAAATTCCCGAACCTTGCGGCCCGAAGGAACTGAGAGCTTTTCTGAAAATAGTGAAATAGCGTCAGCTCTGGATTCTGAACTACAGACTGTATGTAAAACCATTATACGAGGCACTGAAAGAATCAAAGGATAAATATTTAACCTGGACGCCCGGATGCCAAACGGCATTCAAAGAACTGAAAAGAGCCTCAGTGATGGCCCCTGCATTAGGCCTACCCGATTTCGCTAAACCTTTTGAGCTGTTTGTCCACGAAAGACAACATTTAGCCCTTGGAGTGCTGACACAGCGACTGGGAACCTGGAAGAGACCCGTGGGCTACTTCTCCAAACAACTCGACCACGTGAGTAAAAGATGGCCTGGATGTTTACGGGCAGTAGCAACAGCAGCGCTGCCGATCCAGGAAGCCCCAAAGTTAACAATGGGACAAAAGATGACAGTATGTGTCCCGCACATAGCGGTGACTGTTTTAGAACAAAAGGGGGGTCGTTGGCTATCCCTTAGCAGAATGTTGAAATATCAAGTTGTTCTGTTAGAACAAGACCATGTGGAATCGAAGGCTACTGCTATACTGAATCCTGTATGTTTTTAACAACAGAAAACCTTACGGACAATTTCGAACACGATCGCTTGCTAACTATTGAACAAGTCTATTCCAGCAGACCAGGCCTGAGACACAAACCTCTGGGAAAATCCTGATCTGGAGTTGTTTACAGATGGAAGCAGCTCTGGGCGAGAAGAGAATGGCCGGATATGCTGTCGTTATCACCGCCGAGGGAATGGAGTCAGGGGCGCTGCCTGCGAACACCTCAGCACAGAAAGCAGTATTGGTAGCGTTGAAGCGAGCTCTGCGAATGGCAGAAGGACGAAGGATAAATATCTAGACTGATTCCAAACATGCATTTGGTGTGATCCACGATCATGGAGCTACTGGGAAGGAAAAAGGACTGCCATCAGCCCAAGAATCATTGATACAGCATAAAGAAGACATTCTCCAACTTCCGGAAGACGTGCAGAAACCAAAAGAAGTGGCGGTAAAGCGTTGCAAAGCTCATCGATTCGGCCAGACGGCTGTAAACATAAGCAAACGATTGACAGATAAAGCTGCAAAGAGGACTGCAGAGCAAGGTATCCTTGCACTAGTACCAGTAAAACAGATCGGAATTCCAAAGTTGAAACCGAGATTATTATAATAAATTGGATGAGCAATTAGCAGAACAATTGGAAGCATCACAAAACACAGAGAGATGGTAGGTAACACCAGAAAAACAAGTAATAATAATAACAACCCCACAAGTTATGACAGAACTTGCAAAAGAAAAGCATGAGCAAACACATTAGGGTGTAGATGCTACGGTTTTGAGTTTAAAAGCATCTGTAGCGTGTGTAGGCATGACAAGAATAATTAAACCCATGGTAGCTAAGTGTCCAATCTGTCCTAGAAATAATCCCCTGAACCAAAGGAAACCACCTTTAGGAGTAACAAAACAAAAAATTCTCCCGGAAATTATTAGCAAATTAAGTTCTCTGAGTTACCCAGACAAAATAGATATAGCAGTATTTGTTAGTGATGATGGACAAATTTTCTAGTTGGCCAGAAGCTTTCTCGTGCTGCACCAACAAAGCTAGAGTAGTAGTTAAAATGTTGCTGAAAGAAATAATACCAAGATTTAGAGTGCCAACAGGAATGTCCTCTGGGAGAGGACCACATTTTTTTGCAGAGGTAGTTCAACAAATTAATAAAATTTTGGGTATAAAATGGAACCTGCATATGCCCTAGAGACCACAATCAAGTGAAAACTTTGAGAAGATGAACCAAACACTGAACTGACATAGTGGAATATTATTGATCTAGGATGGAAGTATTGAGAAAATGATTATTTCAAAACTTCCAAAGGGGGGAAATGTAACCAAAGCGATGAAATCAACCAACCAGAGACGGTGTTCCATTACGGGAACACGGAGCGTACGAATCAGCGCATCTGTCGATCTGCATTTTAGTCCCTAGGCGATCGTTAATGTCAGCAGAACAACAGACAACGTGCTTCTGTCAGAAAAGGATGACAAAACGCGGTTTCGTGTAGCGCACTGAGAAAACTAGCCAAGACTGCCAAGATTAGGAGCCAAGAAGGTAAAAGGCAATTCTGGCAGGGGGAGATCGCGACCACCGACTCACGGACCACCACCGAGCCTGCGCAGCGATTTACATACGGAACGAGCCAGTTTGTACCGATCAGTAGACAGGACGATAATGAATATGTATGAATACGTAAAATTTTGATCTACAAATTCTACGGGAAAGGTGTGTGAGGTACGCACGCCAGGAGAAGCGATCCCCCGTGCATCTGGCGCCGTGAACAAAGAACGCCTGCTCTTTAATACTAAATCGGCGTTGAGGAGTTGTTTCCGATTTTACCGCGTTTTTCGGTAACACACGGAGTCAGACCAAGAGGGCCAGAGAAAGACAAAATACCGACAGGCTACAGGACAGAGCAGGAGGAATAAAAAAATAAAAATGGAGCCAGAGCCAGGCAGAGAGAGGCGGAGAAAGAACAAGTAGCCACAGGCTACAGGACAGAGAGAGGGAGGCCTGAAAAGACGGGGAGGCAGGGAGCCACTCAGAGCGAGATGGAGAAAGAAGGGGCGGGGGGGCGCCAAAAAAAAAACTAAAAAAAATTTTGCAGCAGGTAAGGAAAGAGAGGGGGCCGGGGGAGAGACAGGGAGGGCCCAGGATGCACAAGAGAGGCAACGGGGCCCCAGTGGCCCAGGACTCACCGCGACTCTCGCTCTCAGCGCTGCTGGCACAATTTAGCCGTTCAGATGCTTCTTTCCCCTCCTCTCCGCCCTGCCTCTTCTGCAGCTCCAGACTCTAGGCCGTCCTCCACCTGAAGAGAATACAAGGGTGTCTCACAGCTCTTACGAGATGAGGCTTCCTAGGCACGTAGCGTAGCCTAGCTCGCTCGTGCCGGAGCTGGGGGCAGGAGCACGGGGCAAGGGGGGCCAGGGGAGGCTGAGGGGGAGCTCTGGTGAGCTGGGGAGTCGGCTATCTTCTGCACCCTGGGCAGGGGGAAAAGGTCATCCTCCTCCTCCTCCTTTCCCTCTTCCCTTCTATCAGCTCCTGGGTAACTCCTGGGGCTGCCCTCACCCGCTCGCCTTTAGCATACCAGAAGCCTGCCTCGGCAGGTCGTTTGAAGCTTCCCATCCCACCAGCCCCAGTAGTGCAGGCACACAAGGAGACACCCCTGCACCCACCAAAGGGGCTCGCTCACCTCGCCGGCAGCCCTAGGCCTCACCCGACACAGGGAATCGTGTCCGACACACCACCACGCTGCAGCAGGAGCGGAGGAGGCCTTTCCTTACCAGGAAGCAGCAACGAGCACGGCGGCATCACCTCGCAGGCACCGCAGCATCGCAGGGCTGTCACCTGCGGAGAGAGCAATGCGGATCAGAGGGACGCCACCGCGCGTGCGCGGCTCCCGGGCTCAGTACCCAACTCTGGTCGCTGGGCAGCAGCATTATCTGAATTACTCTTCTCGATTAATACCATCCAGAAACCGTAACTTGGCTGCATCCACAGAGCTTCTATTCCTCTGCACCTTTCCCCCTCGCAGCCCCAGCAGCACCGTTCATTGCCTCTGCACCAAACAGCAAAGCGTCTCGAGCATTTCAGTCCTTTCCTCTCGACTGCTTAAAAAAATCTGGTGCTTGCTACTGTCCATGCCACTGCCCCCCCCGCCCATGCCTGAGGGAGGAGAAGCAGCACAGCAAACCTGGGGAACAAGGTTGGGTCCCCCACCCCCGCAGAATAAGCCCCAGGAACTGCTTGTAGGCATGTGGCATCAGGGTTGTGATAGGGTTTTGTTTTGGTTTTCTTTTTTTTCCCTGCCTTCTTTACATAATGTATTAATTGGGGTTGCTTTTCCAAACTACTGAGTTCTGTGGGGACTTTTTGTGCTTTTACCCTACAAAAAATGGTCATTTTCACTTTCGGTTTTGTGCATGAGAATGGTTGGTGGGTGCTTTTAGGTGGTTGTTCCTTCCCCACCACCACCCTTTTTTTCCCTTTCCAGCTGCACAAATCCAGCTGGAGTTGGCTTTCCCAGAAGCCCCAAGTTGTTTTCTTTCCACCAGAATTCTTTCTGTTTTTTTCACCCCCCATTGCAGACCCAGAGTCAGGGGGTTTGAGGTATTTTTGTGCCCAGGCAGCAGCTCCCAGGCTGCATAAGCAGCCCCACAGGGGGAAGTCCCCGTTTGAGGGAATCGGCCCCAAATTGGGATGGGAAAGTGAAGACAAGGGAAAAAAAAACCTGAATAACCTGAAAAAGAACACCTACTCCAGCCCACCAAGCACCGGTCACCTTGCCTGACTCACCTCCAGGGCCCAGATCACGCTCGGCTCATCGCTTAGCGCCCTCGGATCACAAAAAAAAAGAGTAAAACCCATAATGGAGCCCTATAGCCATCAGTCACATCTTCCCTCCAGTACTACACAGACTCACCTTCTTCCAGCGCTCCCCTGGGCTCTCCTCCGTTGCCCTGCACGACTCATCCACCTGCACCTGGAAAAACAGTGTTACTGAACAAGTCACCTGGAGGCACAGCAACAGCTTAACCATTCCACAGCTCTTGCGCCCCCGTAGGAATACCATCTAGAGCCCAACTACAGCCTGCCGTTAAAGGAAATGCGTTAAATCAAACGTTAAGCCCTCGCACGTACAAGCCGGAACAGCAAACACACAGCACGCTCGCGCACCCAGGGCGCAGCCCGACGGAGGTCCACGGGCACCTCGCCGGTTTGATGCGGAGCCGCCCAGCATCCCTGCGAGCACAGCTGCAGGCGCAACAGCAGTTTCACCTACACCCATCTCAGCGCGCAGCGCTTCTGAAGCTTTAAGCTGAAAGCCCTACCTTGACCCTTGGCCACACTAGAAGCGAGCCGTGGCTAGGACTCCACAGAAACACAGCAACACAAATTGCACACCCACAGCGGCGACAGCCTTGCAGCTATTTAGACCAGGAACAACAGAGAAAAGTAAAACAGCTTCATCACCCGCACAGGAAAAGCGGCAGACGGAGACAAAGGGTCAGCATTCACAGCCCTTACAGAACACAGGCGTTCTCTCTCCTTCCACTCCTAAACCCATCCCCACTTAGGTCTAAGTATCACAGCCCTGCTGTGGCAATATCGAGAGCGGGGAACAAGAGCCCTGCCGCCGGCCGTTTGTGCAGCAGGACACAAAAACAGAGGGACATGTTTTGCCACACACAACCCTGAATCTCCTGAAAATTTATGTTTACCAAAAATAGCCATTTGGAACATATTCCCAAAAACATTCGGCAATGAAACGCTTACGTGCTTGACACCCGCACATTTTTGGGGAACTTGCTATTTGCTTCCTGGTTTTGCTGGTCTTCCCTCAGAAGTTCTACCTGCAGCCAAGTTATTCCCACCCGCCCGACCGGTTCAACCATTCACCTTCCTGGTATTACCAGCACATTGACACAGGCGAGGAACTTAACTGCTCTTCTAAAACTATCCAAATGACAATCACAGCCCTGAAAGAGGAGTGGAAGAGAAGAAAAGGAGAGATCAGGCAGCAAAGATGCCCTGCAGGCTGCTGCCAGCCAACACTGCACTCTTTTGTTAAAGCCACCCCACCCCCCCAAACGCAAAAAAAAAGCCCCATGACTTTGTGGAGTGCGGTTTTTTTTTCTTTTCCGCAGTCCTTCTGGAGCTCATCCCTGTCTCAGCATCTTGTCTTGTCAGAGCATGAAGATGCAGATGATCTGTATCCCGACGACATCTGCATGGGATGAATACATTTTCAGAAATAGACCAGATCTGTGAGACTCCTGTCACCTTTGTGGTTTTAATAATCATAACTCAATTTTGTCGACTGACACACTTGTGAGAACTAACTTTGAAACTTAGCCTCTCCTTGGGGAAAAAAACGTGTTAGACACCAAATGAAACTGATTCAGAGCTCCGAACCACGATGGAGCCGATAGAGCTGCTGTGACTTAGTTTGTATGATTAATTAATTGGTTAATAACTATCCTAAGCAGCACAGAAAGAAGAGCTGGACCCAAAGAGGGTGCGCTACGCTGGATCCAAAAAGCACCCTTCCTCCAGAGACCCGCCTCAGGTGGCGAGTTCGCTCTGGTGCATGCCGGCCTCCCGAACTTCGGGGTCCGATGTGACCGGACCCCCACCTCCGGGGAGGGTCCGCGTACCCTGCCCAACCCCTGCTTTCCCCTGCAGCCCCCAATGCCCCCACCCCACCCCAACCCCCCAGCCTGCACAAGCAGCCAAACCGGCTTCTGCTTTTGGCCCCCAAACCAGCTCACTTTGGGACCGTTTCTGAGCTAAAAAGCCCAGCTGCTGAGCCTGTTCTCAAGTCCCAAAAATGCAGCACTCGACCTCTGCTCCTCAGCCCCAAACCACACGACTTAGTCCCCTCGGTCAGGCCCTCAAAACGCACGACTCGATCTGTTTCAGGGCCCCGGCGTCAGCCACAGGAGCCTGCTCTCACGGCCCAGGAACAGAAGAGCTGCGCTCTCCCCGCTCAGGGACCAAACCAGCTGAGCCTGGCTGCGTCCCGGCCCCCTCCGCAGTCCCCACGGGCAACGCTCAGGGCCGCGGAGAGCGCAGCCACCCCGCAGCCCCGCACCCCCACGGCCCACGCGGGCACTGTCGGGGAGGCCTCGGGAACTGAACTGCGCGGGCCCGGCCCCGCACCCCGGCGGGGCAGCCCAGCGCCGGCCCGGCAGCGCTTTCCTCCTGCTCTCGCAGGCCTCGTTTCCCCGGCACCGCCGGGCCCGCACCCCAACCCCACAGGGGGCCGGGCCCAGCCCGCCTCCAGCAAACCGCGGCGGCAGCAGCCGGGGTCCCTGCCTGCCTCGCGGCCAAGGGGGGACCCGCCCGGCACCGCAGGGGCCCCCGCCGGGGTCGCCGCCGCCGCCCGACCCCGACGAGGAGCAGCCGAGAGCCGGGTGGGGCTGCCCCTACTTCCCCACGGCCGGGCACGGGCTCGGCCCCAAAACCCAACCACCGACCCACGACAGCGCTCGGCCCGGGGCCGCTGCTGCCCGCAACCCCCCCCCCCCCCGGGGACTCCGCGGACCGGGAGACCCCACAGCCGAAACCCGCCGACCCACAGCGCGCCCAGCCACGCACGCGGCTCCTCACCTGCCCCCCGGCGCGGCTCCGGCTGCCCCACGGCCCGGCACGGAGCCGAACCCGGCCACCGGACCATCCGCCGCCCCCCCGCAACCCCCGGACGCTCCGGGCCGGTTCTCGTCCCTTTTCGCTCCGACGCCTCGAGCCGAGCCGGCCCCGCTCCTCCGAGCTACCGGCGGTGCCCGCTCTGCTGCTCGGGGCCGGGCCGTAGGAGGGGAAGGTGATGTTGGTTTCCCATTTTCCCCGCAGCCTGATCCTCCCCCCTCCCCCGTACTGAGTTGCCCCCCCCGCCCACCCCTTCCCGCGCGTTACAGCCCGCGAAAAAGCTTTTAACAACCCCATCGACAACACTCCCTTTATCCCTCTTCCAGCAGCAGCAGCAGCGAGAGATTAAGCCAACTGCAGCAGAGAGGAGGAAGGCAAGGAGAGCCTTTTCAAGCAAGGGCAGGACAAAAATGCACGGCGTGGACAGGCACAGGAGAGGCTGCGTTATCTGGAAAGCACAACAGCTACCCAAGGGCAGAAAATAAGGAACGAATCGTTTGCAAGGAGCTGCAGCAGACAGGTCACCTTTTTCTTTATTGCTCTCCTGCCCTTTGTTATCCAAAGCGATAGGCTTCACCACCGGGCAGAAAATAGCTGCCTAGATTTACACGGACAACCAGAAACAATCAAGCCACCCAGGAAAAAGTTCACAGCAGAGGTATAACACATCAGCAGCTAAAACATTTGTTACGCAGGCACAACCAGGCACTAAACAAAGGCTTTCCAACATTGGAGATCTAGAACAGGTAGACATTAGCACAGAAGCGCAAGGGGCTCCGTCACCCTGCACAAATCTCCCCGTGCCTACACACGCACACGTTCAGAAGTTTTTTATCAGAAAACGCCCGACTGAGCCATTTGCCACAGTCACGAGACTCACGACATGACACACGAGGTGGGCCCAGAGTTTTAAGGCAAAAATACCTCCCCCGCCCCCCACCCGAGATCTTTCAGGCTCCAGACCTGCCATCTCCCCGCACCAAACCTCCCCGGCCAAAGGGTTTCAGGTGGCCCAAAACACAGTACACAGAAAATAAACGGGGAAAGCCCTACATTGTGCAAAAGAGAACGATGCCCGACCAGGGCTTCTCTGCGGGGCCCGAGCTCGGCACGGAGCCCCCCCCCGGCACGAGCCCGGCCCCGGGGCCGGCACGGAGGAGCCAGCCCCCCCCCGGCACGAGCCCGGCCCCGGGGCCGGCACGGAGGAGCCAGCCCCCCCCCGGCACGAGCCCGGCCCCGGGGCCGGCACGGAGGAGCCAGCCCCCCCCCGGCACGAGCCCGGCCCCGGGGCCGGCACGGAGGAGCCAGCCCCCCCCCGGCACGAGCCCGGCCCCGGGGCCGGCACGGAGGAGCCAGCCCCCCCCCGGCACGAGCCCGGCCCCGGGGCCGGCACGGAGGAGCCAGCCCCCCCCCGGCACGAGCCCGGCCCCGGGGCCGGCACGGAGGAGCCAGCCCCCCCCCTCCCCCGCCCGGCCCCGGGCCCGGCACGGAGGAGCCAGCCCCCCCCTCCCCCGCCCGGCCCCGGGCCCGGCACGGAGGAGCCAGCCCCCGCCTCCCCCGCCCGGCCCCGGGCCCGGCACGGAGGAGCCAGCCCCCCCCTCCCCCGCCCGGCCCCGGGCCCGGCACGGAGGAGCCAGCCCCCCCCTCCCCCGCCCGGCCCCGGGCCCGGCACGGAGGAGCCAGCCCCCGCCTCCCCCGCCCGGCCCCGGGCCCGGCACGGAGGAGCCAGCCCCCCCCTCCCCCGCCCGGCCCCGGGCCCGGCACGGAGGAGCCAGCCCCCCCCTCCCCCGCCCGGCCCCGGGCCCGGCACGGAGGAGCCAGCCCCCCCCCCTCCCCCGCCCGGCCCCGGGGCCGGCGCGACGGAGCTCCCCCCGCCCGGCACCGAGCCCGGCCCAGGCCCGGCGCGACGGAGCCCCCCCCGCCCGGCCCAGGGTCGGGCCCGCACGGAGCCCCCCCCACCCCCGGCCCACACGGAGCCCCCACCGCTGCCCGAACTCACCCACCAGCGCTCTCCGGCCCCCGGCTACGGCCGCGCTGCTCTCTCAGGCGGCTGCCGCAGACGAGGATCGGGAGCCGCCAGGCCTCCAGGAGTCCCGAGGGGATGCCGGCCACCGCAGGGGATGGCTGCCTGCGGCCGGACTGCCGCGGCGCTCCCCGCCCAGCTCCGAGCAGTCTCCGCCGGCCACGGGCTTCCCACGCCGGGCCGCAGAGGGGCCCCGGCACCGCAAAGAGACCCCTCGCGACCCGGCCGCCCCACGCACCTCTCCCACCTCCGCTCCGCCGCGCACGCGCCACCGGAAGCCCGGGCCCCGCGGGGCGGCCCTTAGAGGGCGGCCGGAAGGACCGGCCCCCACCGGCCCCGCCCCCGCGCCGGACCGCCCCCGCGCCCAGCCGGTGAGCGCCAGCGCCCCCTGCTGGCCGGGCCGCGCTCAGCTCGCGAGGGCGCCGAGGGCCGGGCGGGGCGGGACGCGCCGGCTCGGGGCCGGCTCCTTTCGGGGCGAGCGGGCGAGCGAGAGACCCCTGCGGGCCCCGGTCACGGCCGGGCAGAGCCGCGCGCCCTCCGGGAGCGGCTGAACGGGGCTGCCGCTCGTGACACGTACCGAGCCGTCCGCGACGGGAGCGAGCAGAGGAGGAAGGGGCCGGCGGCCGCGGGGCCCTGCCCGCAGGCACGGGGGGGGGTGCGGGCTGGGGCCCGTGGGGCCGCCCTGCTGGGCCGCTGCCCTGCGCCGCACCGCGCTGGGGGCTGGGGCCCGACCGGCGCCGGGGGACCGGGGGCAGCCACGAGCAGGGGGCCTGAGCTTAGCCACGGCCTGCAAAACACCCCGCAGCGTGAGACGCTGCGAGGCCAAGGTGGTCCTTGGCAATGGGGGCGCCTGGGCTCGGCCTCCGCCGTACCCGTCCTGGGTCTGCGTGGCGTTCCAGGGGAACGGTGTTCTCCTTGTGCGGAAGGTGGGCTGGCCGTTCGGCCGTGCCCCGGCCGTTACCGATACTGCCAGAGGCGCTCGCACGCTCTGGCCCGTTACTGCTGCGGTACCGCGCCGTAGCCGAAAGAAGAGGTGTTGTGTTTTCTCACAAAAAAGCCTCCTACGGTCAGTGGAAGAAATAACCTCCTTCCGTGGCACTGACTCTTTTCGTCCAGTCCATAGCCGGCTTTCGGCTTTTGTCTTTACAGCATTCAGTTTGCTTTCTGCCAAGCTTTCTACCTGCTGTGAAACATTTGGATGGTTTTTTCTTGTTGCTTTTTTTCCCCCCTACTTGCTCCACAGCTCCCACACCAACCACCCAGCGCGGCTCGCCTTTCAGCCCCCAGACCCAGGAGCCTTGCCCTGGGACGGCCCGTACATGTCAGCAGAGTTGTTCCAGCTCTCACCCTGTCCCTACCCAGCTGAGGACGTCTGTGTCCGTGGCAGACACCCAGACACTGCCCCTGCAGCGTGGCAGTCCCCTGCCCCATCAGTGAAAACTGCGGCAATATCGGCTAAGTTTAAAAGCGTCGGCAGGAGGTGCAGGATACGTAAATAAAGCGGCGGTTGGCTGCCGGGTATGGGTGCGATATAAATACATTTTGTTTACAGGCCTTCGTGCCTATTCAGCGTTGAACGGCACCGCAGCCCACCCACCCCGGGGCTCACGGGGCTCGGAGAAGGGTCTCTCCAAGGGCACAACCTAAGGCAGCGCAGGAAGCCCAGCTGCCACGCTCCCAGTCGCTACGGGACGCTTGCTTACAGCTACACCGACGAGGGTGCGGATGAGGCTGGAACTAGCAGAAATGCTGACTCTTCTGGCCTTTTATTTGCGGAAGGCACAGCGCGCGAGCCTCGGCGGCTCACAGGAGAAGCGTGCGGCGCTGCCGGACTCTCATTCTCAGCTCACGTACTACTGCCAAAGCTCCTGCCCTGTGCTGTGCCAGATGCCGGCTGGCGTGAGCACCTGGGCTCCTGAGGGACCCCCTTGTCCTGAGAGCCAGAGGTACTCGCTTCCCTTTGCATGAGGCCTGTAGGAGATAGACCCTGCAATTTAAAAAATCTGTATCAAACGTGGCAGACTCAAAGGGGGGCATTTTAAAAAAGGCAGGTTTGTTTTCTTTTTTAACTTTACGATCTACAGCCTAGCAAAGAGATCCCTTTCAGTGTCAGTCGCTTGGCCTTCTCCCCTACTGACGAGGTCCCAGCCTCCCGGTGAGATCTCGCTGGAGATATTCTCAGTTTCCCTCAGGTACGGGGCTGCCCTGGCCCGAGGCCAGCGAAGAAGCTGACTTTGCCCGTGCCTGAATCAGCAACACGTCCAGCAGGCGACTTGCAGAGCCCAGGGAACCCTCGTAAAGAGGTTTGGGGGTGGGCCGCGCCACATCTGCGGCATCGGCCGTGGGAAAGGACCGGCGCAGTAAAGCAGGTGGGTGAAACCGCGGTCCGCGCCAGTACGTGCTGCTGCCTGGGGCATGGCTTTGCTGCGGGTCAAGTCAGATGCTCTCTGTAAGAGTCAGTCAGGGCAAAGGCAGCAGCAGATGTCTTTTCTGCTCATTTTAACAAAGGCTGGACGGAGCCCATAGAGGAAGGCACTACGCGTCTTGCTGGGTCTGTTTGCCTGCCTTCTCGTAAGCCGTCGCGGAAACTTGCACGAGCAAAGCCTGTGCAAGCTGATGACAGCCACGCACGGTTGAAGAGGGAGCAGACGGTGAGAGCAGAGGTGCGCGCTCAGGCTGTGCGCTGGAAGCTAATGCTAATGCTGCAAAATAAAGAGTGGATTTTCTTTTTTGGGTTTAGGTGAGCGCTAAACATGACATGTGCGTGTGTGCGTGTGTCTCTCGCAGGTTTTTGTCATACACCCCACCCCCCCGCCCCAAAAAAACCACCCGCACATGCCACGCGTTAAACAGTGGTTTTCCATTGTACTTAGACGTGCTTACATAGGTGTGTTGGTTTTTTCTTTTTTAATGCAGAAACAGCAATACGATAGATTTAATACAGCTAGCAATTAGATGGGTGTAGCTTTAGAGCGTCGGCTGTTTACAAAGCAACTGCACACCTTCTTTAACTCACAGTTTAAACAGGTAAACTTGCAGTGCATCACACGTGCTTTGTACAGTCACGGTCCACACGGCAGGCCAGATGCTTCCCCCTGCCTTGTCCTTGTTCCCCCGACTCCGACGGGACCGCCGAGGCCATCCTGGGGACAGCGCCGCTTTCTAGCAGCTGGGTTGCTTGCCTGGACGCCCCACAGACAAACAGTCATTTCCCCGCTGAACCTCTTCTCAAATATTTTCCTAGCCCTGCAGGCCCCAGGTCCTTTGGTTCATATTTCCTTTTTTCCGGGCTTGATGCACAGGACCGACGATTTCCAGAAATAGAAACAGAGGCTGATTCAGTCCAGGCTAAACATTCTCTGACCTAAACCAAACTGCCTTCGAAGAGATAGCTGTACTGTAGGCACCACCTCGGGAACAGAAGTTGCCCTGTCATTAAAAAAAAAAAAAAGAAGAAAAACAAGGCATTTCAGGCTGAGGAGGCTGAACGGTGTGCTGGGGGCAGTGGGGGGTTGGAAAGAAACAGTTCAGACGATTAGAGTGAGCTTAGCGTTGCAAAGCGTGCCATTATTTTTAATTCGGCAGTCAGAAGAAAATAGATTCTGACACTGATTTCCTGCGTGCTGCGGGAGTTCTCTCCTCAGCATTCCTGTGCACCATTTTACTTTTGTGTCCCGTCCGCTTCGCTTTTGTGCTGTAGCTCTCCGGTTCTAGCTACGCTTCCCACCACCCCCATTACGCTTTGACAAGCCCAGCTCTCACTGTGCTTCCCTTCCCTTCCCTTCCCTTCCCTTCCCGTATGCGCGTGCAGGGAAAAGCCCGCGCGTCTGCCACTACAGGACACGCTCTGGGGGGCAGGAGAGATGACGACGCTCCCTGACAGAGGACACAGCTGAGGGGCGGTCCGCCGGGGCTGGGGAGATGGCAGCACCTTCCCTCAGCTGCCCCATCCGAGCACAGGTGCAGGTGAGCACTGAGGAGAGACAAGCAGGCAGGAGCCGCAGAGCGAGAGAGAAAATAAAATTCACGGGTGGGTGCTACTTGCGTCTCATTTTTAGCGCAAGACATTAATTCTCAGCACATTCTTGGAGCTGCCCCTTTGGGACTCACGGAGAAGAGGGAGGTTGGCCACGCGGTGCAGCCCAGCTCTGCTTCCCCTAAATGGTTTTACTGTTCAGGTGTTGCCCTAATCTGGCCGGTACCCCCGCAAAGAGTTTGGGATTTCTGCTGCCTCTCCGGGCCAGCCACAGACCCTGACTTCATCGCAGCGAATGACCCTGCACTCGTCAGAGCGGTTGCCGAGTCACATCCCGCTGCCTTCCCTGCAGAACTGGAGACCCTTTTTCAGCCCTTGCCCCCTCTTCTCTCAGCTCGTCGCCCGTCCCTTTACCAGTGCCGGCACCGATCCTGCCTCCAGCTCGCCCTGTCCCCACCTGCGAGCGCCCAACAGGAGCTAAATGTCTCCTCAAGGATGCACGGAAGAGACGCGCAGGTAACCCAGCACAGACCCCCTGCAAACATCTTCTTTCCATTTGCTTTCCTCTCCTGACACGAAGGGATGACTTAGGAAAAGCGTACTGCTCGCATTTCACCTGCACCGCTTCTACTTTCACTCTCGCTCCCCTTGGCAGTAATTAATAGCGGTGGCGGGGGGGGCTGGGGCATTCCCCCAAAGCGGCTGCGGTTACATCCGGGCGGTTGTGGCACTCCATTAGCTTTGTAATTTTTAAATCTAAATCTTCTGGAATTGTTAGTTCTGGTCAGGAATCACCCGTACCTGCAAATTTTCTTAATAGCTACGCTTGACCCCAGCCACTGTTTAACAGCTCACCTTTATTTCTCTTCATTTAAGAACCCAAAGCTTCGTTTACTGCTTGGGTTGGAAGCAGGAGCTGTCGCTGCCTCCGAACTTTCTAACAGCCCTGTTACAATTTCAGTACTACCCGCTCCCAATTTAGCTTTCCGGGTCGATTTTCATTCTAGATTCTAAAATTTCCTTATTTTGTTTCTGATCAGGAGTCATTAATGCCTGCAGTTGATTTAATAACGGCTGCATTTAGATTGAGCTATTAATGACTCGCAACTCTATTTATGGCATAAAAAAGGGCTGCCTTTATATTTTTTTTAATTACAGATTAGGAATAATGACTGCCTGGTTTGTTCAGTAATAGCTGCGATTAAATTGAGTCACGACTCCTCCCTAAATAATATGTGTTTATTTGCACTCCTACAATTTAACCTCCCCTTCACCGGTCAGGGGCACCGACAAGTGCCCGCGCGTACCTCCGCGCCCCCTGCGCCGGCTCCCCAGGGAGCAGCCTCGTACCCTGACCAGAGTCTGCAGCGGCCCGTTGTCGGCCCAGCTCCTCGCCCTCGAGCGGCGGATCCGCTGCTGCCCAGAGGGGACGGAAATGGCGCGGGGTAAATGATAATGTGAAATGATAAACGAATAAAATGATCTCACAAGGGGGAAGAAAACCAGCAAAGCAAAAACCAAACCCCAAACAGAACACCATACCACTAAACCGCCTCACCGCCCCCTCAGCGCCCAAAACAGCATCCCGGGAGGAAAAAAGCAAAGCAGGCCACAAGGGACCTTTCTAGTACAGCTGCTGCCAAAGAGCGCCAAGCTCTGGAAGCCTTACCTCAGGCAACGCCTCCGCTTCTCTAAACGCCAGAGCACGCCTGCCCGGGGGGCTGAGACAGCCCCAGAGCTGCGACCGCCCGAGGGAACACGGGAGCCCCGGCGCCAGAGGAGCCCGGGGGCAGCGAGAGCTGCCCGAGCCCCGGCTGGGGCTCTTCGACCCCCGGGCCCCGCCCCCGCCCTTCCCACAGCGCCCCGCGAAAGGGGCGGGCCGAGCCCCCCGAGGGGTGAAGGCCCCGGGAGCCGTACGGGAGCCGACTGGAGCTCCCGGCGCGGGAGGGGGGGGGGAGAGAAAACACCCAAACCGAGCCCCCCCCCGAGCGGAGCAAACACAGGCTCGGGCCGTTGCCGGGGGGCGGGGCCTGTCGCTAAGGGGAGAGAGCCGGCACCGCCCCCCGGGCCGTTGCCGGGGGGCGGGGCCTGTCGCTAAGGGGAGAGAGCCGGCACCGCCCCCCGGGCCGTTGCCGGGGGGCGGGGCCTGTCGCTAAGGGGAGAGAGCCGGCACCGCCCCCCGGGCCGTTGCCGGGGGGCGGGGCCTGTCGCTAAGGGGAGAGAGCCGGCACCGCCCCCCGGGCCGTTGCCAGGGGGCGGGGCCTGTCGCTAAGGGGAGAGAGCCGGCACCGCCCCCGGGCCGTTGCCAGGGGGCGGGGCCTGTCGCTAAGGGGAGAGAGCCGGCACCGCCCCCCGGGCCGTTGCCAGGGGGCGGGGCCTGTCGCTAAGGGGAGAGAGCCGGCACCGCCCCCCGGGCCGTTGCCGGGGGGCGGGGCCTGTCGCTAAGGGGAGAGAGCCGGCACCGCCCCCCGGGCCGTTGCCAGGGGGCGGGGCCTGTCGCTAAGGGGAGAGAGCCGGCACCGCCCCCGGGCCGTTGCCAGGGGGCTGGGCCTGTCGCTAAGGGGAGAGAGCCGGCACCGCCCCCCGGGCCGTTGCCAGGGGGCGGGGCCTGTCGCTAAGGGGAGAGAGCCGGCACCGCCCCCCGGGCCGTTGCCAGGGGGCGGGGCCTGTCGCTAAGGGGAGAGAGCCGGCACCGCCCCCCGGGCCGTTGCCAGGGGGCGGGGCCTGTCGCTAAGAGGAGAGAGACGGCACCGCCCCCCGGGCCGTTGCCAGGGGGCGGGGCCTGTCGCTAAGGGGACAGAGCCGGCACCGCCCCCCGGGCCGTTGCCAGGGGGCGGGGCCTGTCGCTAAGGGGAGAGAGCCGGCACCGCCCCCCGGGCCGTTGCCAGGGGGCGGGGCCTGTCGCTAAGGGGAGAGAGCCGGCACCGCCCCCCGGGCCGTTGCCAGGGGGCGGGGCCTGTCGCTAAGGGGACAGAGCCGGCACCGCCCCCCGGGCCGTTGCCAGGGGGCGGGGCCTGTCGCTAAGGGGACAGAGCCGGCACCGCCCCCCGGGCCGTTGCCAGGGGGCGGGGCCTGTCGCTAAGGGGACAGAGCCGGCACCGCCCCCCGGGCCGTTGCCAGGGGGCGGGGCCTGTCGCTAAGGGGACAGAGCCGGCACCGCCCCCCGGGCCGTTGCCAGGGGGCGGGGCCTGTCGCTAAGGGGAGAGAGCCGGCACCGCCCCCCGGGCCGTTGCCAGGGGGCGGGGCCTGTCGCTAAGGGGAGAGAGCCGGCACCGCCCCCCGGGCCGTTGCCAGGGGGCGGGGCCTGTCGCTAAGGGGAGAGAGCCGGCACCGCCCCCCGGGCCGTTGCCAGGGGGCGGGGCCTGTCGCTAAGGGGAGAGAGCCGGCACCGCCCCCCGGGCCGTTGCCAGGGGGCGGGGCCTGTCGCTAAGGTGGGTGGGGCCAGGTGGGTCAGCCATCAGACCGCCTGCCCGCCCATCGCCGGGGGCGGGGCCCGTTGCTAAGAGCGTGGCGAGGAGTATCAGCACCACCCTCACCGGGCTATCGCAAGGGGTCAACACCTGTCGCTAAGGGCTGTGGTACACGGCTCCAGCCCCCAGGGTGCCGTCACCAGGTAGCGGGGGGGGGGTGTCACTAAGTGGCGTGGAGAAGTGAGCGCGGCGAAGTGTCGCTACAGCCCGTGCACGGCTGCTGGCTGCAGTACCGCGGTTTGGTCGCACGGTGGCGGCAGAGAGCAGAAAAGGGCGCCACTGCGCATGCGCGGCTGCCCGCCTGCAGTACCGCGCCTTGGTCGCACGGTGGCGGTAGAGAGCTAAAATGGCGCCACTGCGCATGCGCGGCTCCCCGCCAGCAGTACCGCGCCTTGGTCGCACGGTGGCGGTAGAGAGCTAAAATGGCGCCACTGCGCATGCGCGGCTGCCCGCCTGCAGTACCGCGCCTTGGTCGCACGGTGGCGGCAGAGAGCAGAAAAGGGCGCCACTGCGCATGCGCGGCTGCCCGGCTGCAGTATCGCGGTTTGGCCGCACGGTGGCGGCAGAGAGCAGAAAAGGGCGCCACTGCGCATGCGCGGCCGCCCGCCTGCAGTACCAGCATCTGCTTGCACGGCAACAGCAGCGGCCAGAGGAAAACTTCCCCCTCGGGAACGGGCGGCTTCCCGTCTGCCGTACCCGGTTTTGATCGACCGGTGACTGCCGCGATCGGATAAGGGGCGGGTGGAAATCTCTACCAGGGTAGCGGAGCTCCCGCCTGCAGTCCCGGGGTTCGGTCGCTCGGTGAAAGCAGCGCGCAGAAAACAACAGGTGGCCAGTGCGCATGCGCGGCTGCCCGCCTGCAGTACCGCGGTTTGGCCGCACGGTGGCGGCAGAGAGCAGAAAAAGGCGCCACTGCGCATGCGCGGCCGCCCGCCTGCAGTACCGCGGTTTGGCCGCACGGTGGCGGTAGAGAGCAGAAAAGGGCGCCACTGCGCATGCGCGGCTGCCCGCCTGCAGTACCGCGCCTTGGTCGCACGGTGGCAGCAGAGAGCAGCAAAGGCGCCACTGCGCATGCGCACTGTCCTCCCGCCTGCCCCACTCGCCCCCACCCCGCGCCCGAGGGAGGAGAAGCAGCACAAACCACCTGGGGAAAAAGGTCCCCTTTCCCACCCCCACACCCCCCCCGGAGTAAGCCCCATCAGTTGCTGTAGGCCTGCGGCATCAGGGCTGTGACAGGGAGAGCAGCAAGTCAACAGGTCCTGGAGGGTTAAAGAAGAAAATCCATCAGGGGAACACAGCTGCCCTTCTGAAGGCAGGCTGCCCGGGGTGAGGGGGGCAGCTGTGCGTCGGGGCACAGGGCAGCCAGGCAGACCAGATGCCAGCGGCTGCCCTGCAAAGGAGTTGTGCGCTGCTGAGCCTTGGGCTTCGTTGGCTTGGCAGCGCCTCGCCTCGCCACTGCTCATCCTGCGTAAGCACGAGGCTTCAGCGAGCACAGAACAGGAGGCCAGGGGAAGCGGGGGGGAGGAATGTCACCGGGGAAAAAAAGTCATGCAGGGGGGCCATCTCAGGGGACAGCGTCTGGGAGGGCACAGACACACGCAGAGGGAGGGCGGGGGAGGAGGCGGACACTGCCGGACAGGGGCGTGTCTGGGCAGACACGCCATGGGGAACATGCATGGGGATGACTGACACCAGGGGGGTCCCCCCAGGATAATCCACAATGGGCAACTCACCTGGGCTTACCTGCAGCAGATGATCCGCTCCAGATAACCGACCCACTCCGGAGAATCCATTCCGGATAAGCCCCAGCAATGCCCCTCAAACTGCTGCTGTTTCACCCCAAATTTTCCCCAATTTGGGGTTTTTGGGGCGGTCGTTTGGTGGTGGTGATTTCTGTTTGGATGGCTTGGCTTTTTTTGTTGTTGGGGGTTTTGGGGGTTTTACCTTATGGAAAAGCAAAAAAAGCCAAAGGAACAAAGTTGGGATTGCTTTTCCAAACGGTTCACTTCTGGGTCTCTTTGGCCCTTTCCACAACAAAGAAATCGGTGATTTTTGCTCCTGGTTTTGTGCATGAGAATGGTTAGTGGGGTTCCAACCCATCCAACCCCCCACCGCTTTTTTTCCCCCCCCCTTCCTTTCCAGCTGCACAAACCCAGCAGGAGTGGGCTTTCCCAGGAGCCCCCAATTGTTTTCTTTCCCCCAAACCTGTTTGGGTGTTTTGCCTGTTTGGGGTTTTTCACCCCCCATTGCAGACCCAGACTTGGGGGCTTTGGGGTGTTTGTCTGCCCTGGCAGCAGCTCCCAGGCTGCCTGCGCAGCCCCAGAGGGGGAAGTCCCCATCTGGGGGAATCGGCCCCAAATCGGGATGGGAGAAGGAGAACGGGAAAGGGGCAGCATTTGAAAGCGCTTTTGTGTCTTCAGTTGATTGGGGGGTGGGGGTGGGGTGTGTGTCCAATTTTTAAATCCTCTCTATAAACATCTCTGTCAACATGGTTTCTTTGCATTTTAAAACCTTATATAGCATAGACATTTGCACTTGTGTGTCTGCTTACACATCCTTACAGAGTACATCTATATTTTATATATACTATCTATTTTACATTTACATACAACACCTGTTTAGACTTAGCTATTAAATTTACACTTACACCTACTTAGGCTATTTACACTTACACAGCATATCTATTTACACATACCTGTTCAGACTTCCATATTAACACGTATATAAACCACCTATTTAGGCTAGCTATCTGCTTACTTACCCTTTGACACTTCAATCTTTTTCGACTTCTCTATTTAGACATCTACTTACAGTTATACCTAGGCTTATTTCACTCTATATAACCTCTATTTAGATTACACATCTGCTTAGACTATGTAACACACACTAAGCGTAGATGCTCGCTCTAGTCAGACTTTCTTCTGCTTTGAATTCCTTCATCTATCCTTTTTCTTCATTTTAAACTCCTTTATTTTTTAATTTAGATATTTAGACAGTCGAGTTACTTTTGTGGTTTAAAACCCTGTATCTCAATGTAGAATTTTTGTATCCTGAAATCCGTTATATAATATAGGAGAGAGAAGTTCTTATTTTAAAATCCCTTTATACATCTATCAATTAATATGACATGTCAATATATATAAAATAAGAGGTTTTTGTAATAGCCCCCCTCAATTTTCAGGCATTTTGGGGCTGCAACCCCCCTTTTTGGGGGGGAACCCCTACATGACGCCCCCACTCACCTGTTCCTCTGACGCATTATCAGCTCCCCCAGTGACACCGGGGCGCCCCGCATGACATCATCACACCGCCCCCCCCCCCCCCCCCAATTTTATTCACCCCCAAGAAGGGCACTAAACAAGGGAATCTACTCCAACCTGCAGCTCATTACTTTAATAGTGCCATTTACAAAGGTACACACACACACACACACCCCACCCCCCAGAAAAGGGGGAGCTCTGCTAAAATCTAAAAGGTGGGGCAGCCCCCCAAACAGCTGCAGCCCCCCCAGCCCCTGTCCGCAGGCTGGCGGCCGCCCCACGGCAGAGCAGGAGCGTGCCAGAGGACGGTGTCACGTCTCTCTCGGGCTCTGCTCGGCCACGCTCCCGCGCTGGGACGGGCTCCCTGGGGCGACAAACAGCCCCGGTCCCTGGGGGCCCCGACTCTCCCCACCAGGCAGCCCTCGCGGCCGCACCTGCGGGGCACCCGCTGGAGACAGAGCCGGGAGCCCCCAGGCAGAGGGATGGCCCCTTACCTTCACCACGCTTAACGACCGGCAGGCAAACCCGGGCCGGGGGGCATCTCTTGAGCATCACGAGACACTGAGAAGA